>NW_022980833.1:0-13094 GCF_902652985.1 Pecten maximus
AAGTGGCATAAAATATTTGATGATAAACAACTTCTTCTAAACTAAGCAATGGATATACACTCACATTGTATGGTGCATGTCATGGGTGGGGATTCAAAATTGTACAAATTTTGGGGTGACCCCCCCCCCCCCCCCCCCCCCCCCCCCCAGGGGACTTAGGGGTGGGGCCAAAAAGGGTCAATTTGGCTAAATTGATATGAACAACTTCTATGAAACAGCTCATATTGACTGGTAGCATCCTTTGGTTAGGGATTCAAATTTTATAACGGAAGGAACTGACCCCAGGGTGCAGAGGGCGGGGTCAAAAGGGGTCAATTGGTTTAAACAACTCTTTTCTGAAACTAAGCAATGGATATCACTCACATTTGTGTGGTAGCATCCTATGAGTTGCGCCAAAGGTCTGAATTTCATTTCATGGATTAATGCATTTTTGGCATAAAAACCTCGCGTACCCATATAAAATGCCTATGATATATTGACATAGCAATACCAGTGACAATATACTTAATCATCATTCTTGTTTCATATCTCATGAAATCCAGGTGAGCGATACAGGCCCTCTGGGCCTCTTGTTTATGACCAATATGCATATGTTACACATTTTGTCAAAACTCTTAAAACCTATATGGTTACGTTGTAGGAAGACTTTATTGTACTAGAGTTGTATTATTTTGTTTAAGCAGGCTCAAGAATTTTGTCACATTTATGTACAATGGTAGTTGTGTGTAGTAATTTATATAATGATAGTCTCTATAGTTTGAACATCACTGTGGTTTGTTGCTTCAGTTATCCCAAATCTGTCGGATTTTGAGATTAAACAAATATTTGTCAACTTTTATAATACATTGTATACAAAGTCCTGAGGTATAAGTGTTGTTTGAAAACAGTTCCTACATGTATGTGGTCAACATCTTGCAATGAAAGATATCTTCTTCATATTAAGGGACAAATTTCATTGAGGACATTTTAGAACCATGAAATAGGAGGGGTAGTTTTATGTTGTTGCTAGTTTGATTTTTTTTTTTAATTCCCCCAATACAACTTGTCATTTTAAAAGCAACAGATTATGTTCTTAAGATTAAATTTACAACAATATGTGAACACATGTTATTGCAAGGTCAAGTTGTTTGTTTGATATTGTAGCTGTCGATAACTTTTGCTGAGTAGCTCGGAGTGTGCATTTGTGCAGGTATTAGATACTTAAAATCATTAGCTGAGTCCGTGTACTGTATGCCACCGGAATTATCAGATAGCTGTGAGGCATTAAATTACAGTGACATAGAAAAAAATCATGCTTTCCTATTAATGCTTTCCTTTATTGTGCTCCTACAAGGAATAGCAGTTGCAACTGTATTGAGGTCAAAAGTTAATGAGTATGTGATGAATGACATTTTTGTGAGTATAATTATGCCTGGACCTTCAGTTTTACTGACCAATGAATGAGGAATTCCATCTTATCATGAGAATGAATTACAAACTCTGAAATCAAGCTAACAGTATACGTATACGTAATTGGACTTGTTAAAATTGATTGCGAATTACAAACTGTAAATCAAGTAAAACAGCAGTTCTGTGAAACTGAGAATTAATTGCTTTCATCCCTAATCCTAAAAGGCAGTGTGTATGATATGACCACAGCAATCAAGTCTTTGTTCCAGGTCTGCTTTTCCCTATTGAGTCAATTTTATTAAAGGAAGTTTTGATATCATATGTTTTTCAAAAACCTTGAAAACAAGATATATGCTTTTCAGCTAAATATGTTATGTAAATTTAAGTCAGTAAACACAAGCAAACAATTTTTAGCTCACCTGCCGAAGGGCAAGTGAGCTTATGCCATGGTGCGGCGTCCGGCCTCCGTCCGGCGTCAACTTTTTCATTTAAACAACTTCTCAATAACCAAGAGGCCAGAACTTCATATTGGGGCCCGTAGCATACTGGGGTGAAGGGCTACCAGTTTGTTCAAATAGTTGACCTTGACCTTCATTCAAGGTCACATGGGTCAAATAGGCTATAATCTTCAAACGACTTCTTCTCAATAACCAAGAGGGCCCAGGGGCTGATATTGGGCCTGTAGCATGCTGGGATGAAGGCTACCAAGTTTGTTCAAATAAATGACCGTAACCTCATTCAAGGTCACATTTGTCAAATAGGCTATAATCTTTAAACGACTTCTTCTCAATAACCAAGAGGCCCAGGGACTTGATATTCAGCCTGTAGCATGCTGGGGTGAAGTGCTACAAGTTTGTTCAAATAAATGACCGTGACCTTCATTCAAGGTCACATTGGTCAAATAGGCTATAATCTTCAAACGACTTCTTCTCAATAAAACCAAGAGGCCCCAGGGACTTGATATTCAGCCTGTAGCATGCTGGGGTGAAGTGCTACAAAGTTGTTCAAATAAATGACCTTGACCTTCATTCAAGGTCAAATGGGTCAAATAAGCTATAATCTTCAAACGACTTCTTCTCAAAAACCAAGAGGCCCAGGGACTTGATATTGGGTCTGTAGTAATGCTGGGGTGAAGTGCTACAAAGTTTGTTCAAATAAATGACCTTGACCTTCATTCAAGGTCACATTGGTCAAATAAGCTATAATCTTCAAAACGACTTCTTCTCAATAACCAAGAGGCCCAGGGACTTGATATTGGGCCTGTAGCATTCTGGGTGAAGGGCTACAAACGTTTGTTCAAATAAATGACCTTGACCTTCATTCAAGGTCACATTGTCAAATAGGCTGTAATCTTCAAACGACTTCTTCTCAATAACCAAGAGGCCCAGGACTTGGTATTGGGTCTGTAGCATGCGGGGGTGAAGGGCTACCAGTTTGTTCAAATGAATTGCCTTCACCTCCACTTAAGGTCATATTGGTCAAATGGGCTATATCTTCAAACGACTTCTTCTTAATACCAAGAGGCCCAGGGACTTGATATTGGGCCTGTAGAATGCTGGGGGTGAAAGGCTACAAAGTTTGTTCAAATGAATGACCCTGACCTACATTTAAGATCACAGGGGTGAAATCGGCTTAAATCTGTAAACAATAATTTTGCGATAGCCAAGAGCCTCCTAGACCAGATATTAGGCCAATAAAATGCTGGAATGAAGGACTAGAAACTTATTAATATGAATAAACCTAGCTTTTTATGATAATCAGCATAGTATCTGTAGAAATGACCTCAATCAACTTCAAAGTTGCTGTAGAGCCAGGTGAGCGATACAGGCCCATTGGGCCTCTTGTTTTAAACCTTTAACTGTGTAAGGATAATCCATGTCTTCCATTTCATTTCAGCTTTGATACCTTACTGTTTATTGAAAAGAAGAACTGCCCTTTACAACATAGAACAGAAGAAACCTTTCATTTCACCAATATAGATTATCCAATGCTGATCCTCGGCGTCCTCGTTATTTTCATGTTTGCTCTAAATCTAAGATAACTGCTACAACTGCCATCTCAAAATCAAAGTACTGAAAGTACTGTAGGAGGCGTTAGTCAGATGTAAAAGGAGATATTTGAAATAAAGCAAGAATACAAATTAAACTGATATCAACATGACTAAACATTTCCAACTTAAGTGTGTCAAACCAACCGGACATAATGGTTTCACAGTCCTGATGAATGTAATGGTTTAGACTGTTCGATATACATAATGGTTTTAACCATCTTAAAGTTTCAAAACCTAACTTCTAAAAGTCGTTAAACATTTCTTATTTCAATCAAACCTTTACTTAAGAAGCCAACATTTTAAATTTTTTCAAATCAACTTTACTTAGGTAATGTCTTAATTCTACTTTAACCATCTTTTATTTTTAAGTAGTAAAAAATTTCATTTTTGTTTAAAACAAATTTAATTTTAAGGCCCCTGGGTTTTAAAAATGTGAAAAATATATTGCTTTTTCGATAAGTTATAACAATACCGATATTTTGAAATACAGGGGTTTTCTGCTATTTTTTTTGTTGAAAGTGTGCAATGTTTTTAAAATCTTGAAAAAAATTTTTATTCCTTTCTTTTTGACTTGAAAAATCAAAATTGATTGAGGGTTTTAAAGTTTTACATTTTTTTTTTTCAACAAAGACCTCATTTTTTAAGGAAATTTTTTAAATTAGATTAAATTCCATCTATTTTAATAGACCCAATGTCATTTAAACAAACTGGATTTGTGTTTTGTTGCTTTTTAATTTACCACCAAGATGTAATAATACCTTAGCTTGGTACGTTTAAAATACAGCGTTTTCCCCTGCAAAATATTGAAGAAAACTTTCAATTTGTTTAAAACAATATATTTTTAAAAGCCCCTTGGGGGGGGGAAAGAACCTGGGCCTTTTTTAAACATCAGGATTGTGTTCATTTTGGTCTTTTGGTTAAATTACATAAAAAAACTTTTTCTCTAAAAACTAAGCAATCGATATGCTCATATTTGAGGGTAGCATCTTTTTTGGGTGGGTTAAAAAAAAATTGTAAAAAGGGGGGTTGACCCCTGGGGGGCAGGTCAAAGGGGTAAATTTGGTTTTTTCCTCTAAAAACTAAGTTAGGGAAAACCCAAAAAAGGGTTTGTACAATCCCTATGGGGTTGTACCCAAAGTCAATTTCTTTTCCATGGTTTAATGCACAATTTGGTATAAAACCTACATTTGCTGGTAGTGGTTTGGGGGTGGGTTTTCAAAATTGTACGAATTTTGGGGGTTAACCCTCCCGGGGGTTTAAAGGATGGGCCCAAATGGGAAATTTCCTAAATTGACATTTTTAGAAAACAAAAAAACCATACATGTCCCATAAAAAAAAGCTTATGATATTTTGACATAAAAAATGCCAGCCAAATTACTTAAGCATCATTCTTGTTTCTTTCTCATAAAACCAGGTAGCGATACAGCCCTCTACCCTCTTTTTTTATCGTGAAACCTTTAGACCCCAACTCAAAAAATCTTGCTGGACACCCCTTTTGAGCCAAAAAATTGAATTGCAATTTTGGATAATTTTTAATTTTGGCAAAAAAAAAATTCTTTAAAGGGCATTCTGTCTTTTTTAAAAAATTTCCCCTTGAAAGCCCCCCAAACCCCCTTCATAAGAGCCGGTTTTTTAAAAATGTAAATGAAGGTAGGTCGAGAGAAAAAACTAATATTTTACCGTCACAATGTTCATGATCTTTTTCCCAAAATTTCCCAGCCTTCATGTGTAGTGCATTTTTGGGTCATTTTTTCTTTTTTGGTGGAAATTTTTTTTTAAAAGTGCTATCTGCGTCTTTTTGATTTTTTTGACCTTGACATTGCACACAAAAAGGGGGGCCGATTTTTTAAATGTGACCCAAATTAAAAATTTTGAAGAACTTTAAATTTTTTTTCATATTTACCCCTGCCCTGATGAAGTAAAGGTAAAATAAAGTATAACTTTGTGACCTACTTTCGTTTGCCCCAAAAATCAACCCTTCATTTTTAGTAAAAGAGCAAAAACCCTTTTTATTCTGAAATTTTGGGGATTTTTTTTTTAATTTTGGCGGAGAAAAAGCTTTATGATTTTTTTCCAAGTATATCTTTCTGCCTTATTTTTTATTGATGAAAATAAATATGACATTTCTTTTCAGGGGACTATTTCTTTATATGAAAAAAAAATATCAATTTGAGATTTTTATTTTTGACATTCGAACCCTAACGGGTTTTTCCCTTTGACATTCTCGACAATTGTTTTTGAGAAAAGTTTGCCCAACCACGTGCAAAACCAATTTCCAATGAAAATGAAACAATTATTTTAAAATATGTGTGATAGTTTTCCTTAAACTATAGTAAAATTTACCTCTCCCCAGGAAATGCGACACATAGGGGGGATGAATTAACAATTTTTATAAACATTTGCCTTTTGTACCCCCTTCTGCGATTCTTGGTTTAAAAAGAAGCCGACGCTGACGAAGATCAAATTATAATGGGGTTTTAGAGTGAGTCAAAGGATTGTAAACTCTTACAAATTTTTAATATTTTCAGGCAGTAGCCCAAATGTTTTTCATATCTAAATTTTTGGGTTTTTACTATAATATATCTTAATTTTTACCATACTAAAAGGTTTGTACTTTTATAAAAATTTGGTTTTTTTTAGAGTTTTAGGGGCCGGATGAAATATGATCATGCAACAGTAGGTAATTGAGATTGATAAAACCTCTCGTAGGTCAACCCCTCATGATCACCAACTTCTTTTTTTAGAGCAATATTTTTTTACGAGAATTAAACTCTCGCATTTGTTGACATAAATACAAAAAAATCATTTCACTTAAACCGAAAAAAAACACATTAAATAGCAATAAAATAATAGTCGAAAAACCCCAAAAATTTTTATCAATGATAAAAACGATTATAAACATTTTTGGCAATTTACCTGAAACAGCTATACCTCCCAATTTTACATCCCCCGTGTTGCTTTTTATAAAAATATAGTTTTAAAGGGCAAAATTGGAAAACCTAAAAGGTTACATAATTTATAAAATAGAATTATTGACAAAAAAAGTTTCATTTATTTTTTTCCCAAATTTCTGGGGACCAATAAGGGGTTGATGATTTTTTTAAGGGATATTTCGCGCTGAAAAAACAAAAATTTTTCATTAAAAATTTTAAAGCAAATTAGATTTATTTTTAAAGTTATGAGGAAAATTGTATTGAGAAAAACTTAATTATATGGATTTGATATATTGCCAAAATATCATTATTATCATTTTTCAGAAAAAAACAAAAAATTATATTACTGAAACAACAAAAAATTGTACTAATAGGTTAAAATGCAAATTTGGGAAATTTTGTTAAACTACAATTACTTTTATTTTTTTAAATATTCTATGTAACAACTTTCCAGCTTGGGGCATACAAATTATATATATTTACATGAAAACATTTGAAAGGTTTAACGTGAGCTGAAAAATTAAAAAATAGACCTGGTTCAATAAATTTTTGCATTTTTTATATATTACACGCGAGTAGTACTGCAGTAAAAACCCTTTCAAGAAATCCAATTCTGTATATTGTTCGGTCGGGGAAAGTACGCACAATACCACCACAAATATGTGCCTTTTTTTTAGTTTTAAAAAACAAACGACGAATTCCATCACGCCATCCGTAGGTTACCGATTCTGGATTTTAAAAAACAGGGACTTCGTCATTTACGCGTAATCCGAAGGGTTCTGGGTTGATTCGCCTTAAAATGTTAAAGTTTTCACATAGTAATTTGCAAAATCGCAAAAATTCGGGCTATAATGCAGTAGTTTGTGATTTTTGGGGCTGGCCAGGCTTGAAAAAACTTTGTAAACAGTTTTCGTCCTAAATAAAAAAACTTTTTCAGGAGTCAACAAAAAAATTTAAAAATTTTTAAGCACTTGCCCTTTAAATTATGTTGATAGAATTAATTTTTAGGACAAAATCTTTGATGTTTTGTGTGAACCCGGTCCCGGCTTCCCTTTTGACAGGGCTCGTCACGTAAACGAGGAACACTGTCGTAATATCGGACAAATCTCATAAAATTCGTGAAAAAACTCCCCAATTTTTAACAAAAAAATGTTTTTACCAAAGCCCGGAGGGATTATGAAAATCGGGAAATTTTTTGGCTTTGGTTTTTATGCCATCCCTTTTTTCTAGTAGTTAAAAAAGTGTCCCTTTAAGGTAACGTCGAACTCGCAGTTATCTCCCCTTTAAAAGTATTTTCAATTGATTTTCAAAAATCGATGGGGGGTAGATTCTACACGACATTATTTTTTTATTTTTTATTCAAAATATTCCTGAAAAGTTCAAAACTTATCAGATAGTTTACATTTTGTCACATCTACTTGAAGACGGACTACAAAGGCGTCCCCATATTGGAACTAATTAAAGCGAATCTTACCCCCAGTTACAAAAATTACCCCCAGAGGCTCAAATTCCCGGGGTTCCGCCGAAAAAGAAATTTAATGAATAAACCTTTTTTCATTAATAGCACTTTTTTGTGTCTGATGTTTTATAAATGTTTTATAGTTCAACTACACTATATTACCGAAAGAAAAATACAAAAAAGAACTGTGAAAAAGGAAAAAATAACGAAAAATGAAAATGAGGATTGTGAGTCACAACTTAGGTGTTGTTATATGGCGGGGGTAAACGCCTCCATAAAAAAAAAAATTATATTCTTAAAAGCCCACGGGGTTGGGCTAAAAAATTCTGAAATTTTTAAAAAAAGGAAATCCATGAAATTTTTGTTATTTCTTCGGTTCAAACCCTTCAACATCCAACCTTGCACCTATTTTAAAAATAATTGCAAATTAACAGGGTTTTTTTTCGGTAACGTTTTCCCTAGTGGGTTATGATTTCAAATTTATAGTCAATGACCATTAAGGCCCCCGGGCCCTTGTATCAAAATTGCCCAAATTTACCCCTTTGGCCCCCCCCCCTCAGCCCCCCGGGGGGGCAGACACTTATTTTTAAATTTTGAAATTCCCCCCCCCTAGTTTTTTTTTTTTATTTTTTTTAACGTCCTATTAAAAGCTAAAATCATTTAAGGACGGCCTCCCGTGTGCGTGCGACATGCATGCATGCGTGTGGTGAGTGCGTATGGTGTGTTTGGGAGGCTGCGGTATGTTCGTGTACCATAGTGATGCTACCAGGCAAATAAGAGCGATATCCATTGCTCGGATTCAGAGAAGTCGTTTATATCAATATAGCCAAATTGACCCCTTTTGGCCCCGTCCAAGAGGCCCCCAGGGGGTCAGCCCAAACATTTGTACAATTATGAGTCCCCTACCCATAGGGATGCTACCAGGCAAATATGAGTGATATCCTTTGCTCGGTTTTCAGAGAAGTCGTTGATATCAATATAGCCCAATTAACCACATTGGCCCGCCCCCTCAGGCCCCTGGGTGGTCAGCCCAATCATTTGTACAATTTCGAATCCCCACCCCATAGTGATGATACCAGGATCTGCTCTCGACAGGAATTTATTTCAAGATATCGGAAAATAGTAAGTACTAATTATTTTTAAACAATTACCTTGACGTGAAGCAAAAACTCTCCTATCTTTTACGTTCAATGTGAATTATTTTCACAATATTTTTTTCTTTTAATTTACAGCCTGGAAGGTTTTGATGAGTCCCTATTTGACTAAGTTAATTAAACAATCATTCTCTCATTATTATTGTCTATAATCGCGGTATAAAAGTACAAGTATAACATATTGAATACAGGGATATACAAATATAAATCAATATGTCTTTTTCATTGTAAGTGAGGTGGACATCAGAGACAATATCAACAACATCAACATGTGACGACAGCCTGAGCCCTGTCCAGACCATCAACAACGTATGCGACACCAACAGTAGTCGTGTCCAGACCATCAACACCACGTGAAACAGTAGTCGTGTCCAGACCATCAACACCACATGTGACACCAACAGTAGTCATGTCCAGACCATCAACACCACATGTGACACAGTAGTCCTGTCCAGACCATCAACAACACACCAATGTGACACCAACAGTAGATCTGTCCAGACCATCAACAACACCAAATGTGACAACAGTTAGTCCTGTCCAGACCATCAACAACACATGTGATACCAACAGTAGTCTGTCAAGACCAACTCAAAGAGGATTGACACCGTTCTCTTTGTAAGTTATGTTTACATTCAACTATTCTCAGTTAATTGACATACATTTATTAAATATATATTAATAAGTTATTCAGCCAAGAAAAAACCATTATGTTTACTTTTTGTTTTAACAGAAACATACCGGAGAAGAAGATACTCTTTGAAATGGAGGATGACGGTGAAGGAGTAAGTGTTAATAAACAACCATGAAATTGTTCGATCATTCAAAGACATGATTTCTTAAGTTTTTGTTGTTCTTATCTTTTTAGTAACAAGAGTCGCGCCAGCTATCCTGCAGCTGACCGAAGTCAGGAAAATGCTCATTGGAAAGAGGTGGAAATTGATTTTATGATTTTATATTTATTAAAGAGGCTTGCCCGCAGAGAGATCAGAAAAATTGGCTAATAGAAAAGATTTTTACACATGACAGATTGTTGGAATTGTTGAGTTTTCATTTTATTTTCCTTATAAAAATATATTTATGTTAATCGCAACCCGCAATAAGTCTAATTTGATTGACACATCAAAGAAACAAGCACGTGCACAGTGCCGCACAGTGATAACTTCAAAGGCAGCGGCGATTTACAAAGAAGATTTGCCGTTATATTCCATACATTTCCCTCTCAGGTGAGTTTTAAAACGTCTTTTAAATACATATTCTATTTCTATTTATATTTCAAGAAATAAAGTCGGAAAGCCTCTAATTTGTCACATAGAAACGTGTACTGAAGTTTATTTAGTGATCGGAGATGTGCCGTTACCGGTCCGTCTGCGGGTAAGCCTCTTTAAATATGGCAGAAAAAGCCAATTTTTACTTCTAGACGTCAGAATGGAGGAAATCAAAACATATCCATTCTTTAGTTACGTTGTCGAATTTCAACTTGACTCGCCTCTTCCAACTTAGATGTACACATCACTATGCCGATGGATGTGTTATCTGGATCTTTCAGACGGTAAGTATAGCGTTTGTAGCTCTGCTGCAAGAAGACTGATGCCGTAAAACTAAAACTAAGTTTTGGATGAAATAATCTCTTCGATAGGTAGGTTTGGTTATTTGTTTAACGTCAAGTATGCGTGTGGTGAGTGCGCATGTGGTTTTGGGAGGCTGGTGTTCCTGCTGGGTGTCTTCGGCAGTATGTTCAGTGAGGTAGCACTATAAATCGGCAAAAGTTCCGGCCATCACAATGATACTTAACACGATAGGTAGGTCAAGTTGTGGTTTAATGTTTCACAAGATCACATAGGGTTCATGTGAGAGGTGTGCAATGCCGCGGTCAAATGTAGTTGGGGTTTTAAAGTTTCACAAGGTTAAGTAGGGTCAGGCAGGGTGTCACGTGAGGGGTCAATGACACGTTCAAATGTAGGTTTTGTTGGAGTTTACGGCCCGTCGACAACTAGTGTCATTAGGGCTAAACAATAATATCGTTTTGATTGTTTATGTTAAAGTTAGATAAATTGGCAATTTTTAAAAGATTCTATTTGTATATTATATCATTATGATAAAAAGGTTGGTTAAAAATGGTAAAATATATAGATACGAATAGATTATGTGAAGTCAAAGGGAGTAAGGTAAATGACATCAAAGTCTATAGAATAGACCGATTTGAGAATATCTTCTCATATAAAGATTTATTGACATCAAATGATTCCTGAACAAAAGGACTCAAGTTTTTATTTTGAAGTACCATACATGCTGGGAGTACAGTTTCAATACAATACATCCTAATTCATGTCTTGATTAGCAGCTCTTGTTTGGTTCTCAGTAATTCTTCATGTCTTTCATCATATTAAGTTGAAATATGCCTAATAACGATGGGAACTAGCCTAAATTGAGTGCATATTAGAAGTTGGCATCAATAAGGTCACAGAGTCCTCCCGCCTGTATTATAACTGATGTTACCTTCCCGAAAAAAAGAAGACATATTTATTTTTATCCATCCAAGATAGATCAATATACTTCCAATTTCAATTAGAAACATATAGAAACATGTGTACAATCATTTCAGACCAGCTCCAAACATTTCAAATTATTAGCAATTAATTCCTCAAATCAATATCAGTCAATTTATCATCTTTAAACATAGAAGATTATGATTTGCATTAACAATAATGTTCGTTTACAGTACTTTCAGTACTTTGTTTAAAGACTGGTATGTCCCGAATAGGGGACAGAACCCAAAGCCTCACTTTTAGAGTTAGTTGAGCGTTCACCACCTAGTTTACTTAAGAGTGGTCTCCCTCGTCTTCAAGAGAGCAAGGTGCATCACCCACAATGCATTAGCATAGGAAAAAAGAAAACATCAGCAATGGAGGGTCGGACTGTAATGGTTTGTTTTTGTGTGTAGCATCAGCTGTAGTGCATTGCGCATGGTTATCGTTGGATGTGAGGTAGAAAATACATTTAAACTGCCAAATCTATCACTCCATGACAGACTGCGAGAAATCAAGATAATTGGGACCAGTCCGATGTGAAAACATTGATGGGCAGCATTGTTGTGCGAGACTGTTACGGGAAGTACCTTCAATATGAATATCTAACATATATATCGCGTATGTGCGTTTGGGAGCTACAACTCGATTACAATAGCATATATGATTGTACTACAGGGAAAACATGATCATCAACCATACTCCATACATATTTCATTTTATGTAATGGTTGTTAATAATTGTTACAATCTGAAATGTACTCTCGAAGTACAAGGGCCAAATGGGCCCGAATCGCTCACATGCAATGCAGTGATCTTTTCATATATGGATCCTACAGTTATTTGAAAGCAATGCTACAGAGCCTATAATGTATCGGCACATTGGCTATTCAGAAGTCATTTAAAGATAAGCATACTTGACCGACGTGACCTTGAGTGTGAGTCAGGGTCATTCATTTGACAAAATCTGGTAACCCTTCACCCCAGCATGCTACAGACCCAATATCAACTTCCTGGAACTCTTGGATATTGAGAAGTGGTTTAAAGATTTGGCCTTTTTGACTCCTGTGACCTGAATGAAGGTCAAGGTCATTCATTTGAACAAAACTTGGTACCCCTTCAAACCAGCATGTTCCGACCTAATATCAACTCCTTGGACTCTCGGTATTAAGTCGTTTTAAAGATTTTAGCCTTTTTGACCGTGACCTTGAATGAAGGTCAAGTAATTCATTTGAACAAACATGGTAGTCCTTCACCCAGCATGCTACAGACCCAATATCAATTCCCGTCTTGTTGGTTATTGAGAAGTCGTTTAACATGTTTTAGCATATTTGTTCCCTGTGACCTTGAGTGAAGGTCAAGGTCATTCATTGAACAAAACTTGGTAGCCATTTACCCCAGCATGCTACATACCCAATATCAAGTCCCTGGGCTTTTGTTATTGGGAAGTTGTTTTAAGATTTTACCTTTGATCCCTGTGACCTTGAATGAAGGTCAAAATTTATTCATTTGAACAATTTGGTAGCCCTTAACCCCAGCATGCTCTAGGCCCAATATTAGGTCTCTGGGCCTTTTGGTTTTA
>NW_022980834.1:0-13061 GCF_902652985.1 Pecten maximus
ATCATAAAAATTTATATAAATTTCTTAGTCCGTTTTTTTTTAAAATTACAAAAAATAACTAAACATTAAGTTTTTGTTTTTATCAAAATTTAAATCTACCCGGAAAAATTTCACCAATTTTTTTGATATGTTAATAGACCTAACTTTTTTTTTCCATTATGTCATATTAATTAAAAAAAAAAAAAAAATTTTGGAAAACATGGGGTTTGGGCTTTTCTCCGTACTTTTAAGGTCCCTAACAGATTGGGAACCCCAAATTTTGGGGGTTTATTTGGGGATTTGGATTAAAAGGTTCAGGGGATTATGAAAATGCATTGTGAAAACCCAAAAATAAGGACAACATCTTTAATGAGGGTTCCTCGGGACTGGATCTGTTTACTGTGAATCAAGGTTGTGTCTGTTTGGTGGGCACCACCCCAGGATGGAGGTTGTTGTCTTTACAATATTTTGAATGGTTATTTTGTGTACTTCCGCTGCGTTCGTTTCATCTTATCAATAATGGTTACCTTTTTTCCCGGCTTTTTTATTTTACAAAACCAAAATAGGGTAAGATAATGGTACTCCTACTATCAATCTATTTGATTAATTTCTGAGTACACATATTCTATATATGCTTACGCAAATCATCCTTATATTAAGCTTACAAGGTTAAATTTACATTCAATTGACTTTTATTTGTTTTCTTAAGATGTATATTTACCATAAATACCTATCCAAACTTTAAGTAATTATCGCATTATGATACATGAACTATGTGTTAGGAACTGCTTGCATCAAGGCTGATATAGGAAAGGTTTTGAATTTCTTATTGAGCTTTTTGTTTTTTATTTGTTTGATAATTATGCATAATTTAACCTAGTAAATTAAATATCCAAGGTTACACGTAATTATCGCGATTACCGTGATACATGAAGGCTGTTTCCAGACAAACGTACAACACAAGGTTTTGAGAGAATAAGATAAATTAAGAATACGTTTTAGGGAACAACCAACCAATTGAAAAAATATATTTTTGAAACAGCCCCTGTGTATAGAACGTTGAGCCAAGGATAAAATGTCTGGCAGCCACCGATTGGCCAGTATGTTATGAAGTGAGAAAATAGATATGTAGCCTGATAGGTAACTATCAATAAGAAATGTTGATATAAATTTCTTAAGTCCGATTGGTTTTTTTCCCAAAAGTTCACGTAATAATAGTAAACAGGTAAACATTTAAGATTTTTGAGAATTTTTACTGCGAAATTCACCTATTTTCAAAATGGCTACCCTGGAGAAAATTTGAGCTGAAGGACCCAACTTTTTTTTTTGATTAGGTGTTATATCAGACCCTAAACTTTTGTTATAAACCATAATCGTCATATTCAATTCAAGAATTTGAATGAAATAATCCAAAACGTTAACACTAAGGTCTATGGGAAAACAATTGGTTGGTTGGTCTCTACATATAGCTACCGCATATGACATTTTGTGCCATCTAGCGTCCCTGGAAACCAGATGATGGGACCGACTAGCACATTTTCGGACGGGATTCTCATCTTGGAGGCATTGTAGCAGAATTTAGAGAGAAATTGAGATTCAGGGGGGATTGATGATGAAAATATGACACATGTAGTGTTACAAGGAGGACCATAGACCGGACAGATACGGACATACATTCTATATTTCAATGGTAGCGGTATATATCGTGGCTCGGGGTACGGTGGTATGCTGGTTGTACTGCTGGCACTACCCCGGTTCAATGTGTGGGTGTGTGTCTGGTTGTGCTGTTGTCACTACCCCGATTCGGTATTCGGTGATGTGTTTGGTTGTTCTGTTGTCACTACCCCAGTTCAGTGTTTGGTGATATATCTGGTTATTTTTTGTTGTCACTTGCCCGGTTCCGTGTTCTGTGTCTGTGTTTCGACTCTTTTATCTAAATAATGGCTCTACTCCTAATTTTTTTTCTCGTTCGGCCTTTTTTTCTTCATTTTTTACAAAAAGACCAGAAATTAGGGGGTGGAGGAGATAACATTGAGTTATCTCCCCCTGATCTTTATTCTATATCTTATTTGTTTATATTTCTGAGTAGCACGATTTCTATACTTGGCTATTAACCAAAAGCCATCCCTTTAAATTCAAAGCTTATCAAGATATTAAAATTTACATTTCAAAATTAACTCAATTTTAATGTGGTTTTCTCTTAAGAATTTCATATCCGGTACCAATAGAAGAATCAACCTACCAGCCTAAGACTTGCAGTCAGGCACTGCATATTTTGATAGCATAGCCTATGGTTCTATCCTGTTCCAGAAAAGTTATATTTGAAAAATGTGAAAGATGCTATAGGGAACAACCAACCAATTGAAAAAATATATTTTTGAAACAGCCCCTGTGTATAGAACGTTGAGCCAAGGATAAAATGTCTGGCAGCCACCGATTGGCCAGTATGTTATGAAGTGAGAAAATAGATATGTAGCCTGATAGGTAACTATCAATAAGAAATGTTGATATAAATTTCTTAAGTCCGATTGGTTTTTTTCCCAAAAGTTCACGTAATAATAGTAAACAGGTAAACATTTAAGATTTTTGAGAATTTTTACTGCGAAATTCACCTATTTTCAAAATGGCTACCCTGGAGAAAATTTGAGCTGAAGGACCCAACTTTTTTTTTTGATTAGGTGTTATATCAGACCCTAAACTTTTGTTATAAACCATAATCGTCATATTCAATTCAAGAATTTGAATGAAATAATCCAAAACGTTAACACTAAGGTCTATGGGAAAACAATTGGTTGGTTGGTCTCTACATATAGCTACCGCATATGACATTTTGTGCCATCTAGCGTCCCTGGAAACCAGATGATGGGACCGACTAGCACATTTTCGGACGGGATTCTCATCTTGGAGGCATTGTAGCAGAATTTAGAGAGAAATTGAGATTCAGGGGGGATTGATGATGAAAATATGACACATGTAGTGTTACAAGGAGGACCACAGACCGGACAGATACGGACATACATTCTATATTTCAATGGTAGCGGTATATATCGTGGCTCGGGGTACGGTGGTATGCTGGTTGTACTGCTGGCACTACCCCGGTTCAATGTGTGGGTGTGTGTCTGGTTGTGCTGTTGTCACTACCCCGATTCGGTATTCGGTGATGTGTTTGGTTGTTCTGTTGTCACTACCCCAGTTCAGTGTTTGGTGATATATCTGGTTATTTTTTGTTGTCACTTGCCCGGTTCCGTGTTCTGTGTCTGTGTTTCGACTCTTTTATCTAAATAATGGCTCTACTCCTAATTTTTTTTCTCGTTCGGCCTTTTTTTCTTCATTTTTTACAAAAAGACCAGAAATTAGGGGGTGGAGGAGATAACATTGAGTTATCTCCCCCTGATCTTTATTCTATATCTTATTTGTTTATATTTCTGAGTAGCACGATTTCTATACTTGGCTATTAACCAAAAGCCATCCCTTTAAATTCAAAGCTTATCAAGATATTAAAATTTACATTTCAAAATTAACTCAATTTTAATGTGGTTTTCTCTTAAGAATTTCATATCCGGTACCAATAGAAGAATCAACCTACCAGCCTAAGACTTGCAGTCAGGCACTGCATATTTTGATAGCATAGCCTATGGTTCTATCCTGTTCCAGAAAAGTTATATTTGAAAAATGTGAAAGATGCTATAGGGAACAACCAACCAATTGAAAAAATATATTTTTGAAACAGCCCCTGTGTATAGAACGTTGAGCCAAGGATAAAATGTCTGGCAGCCACCGATTGGCCAGTATGTTATGAAGTGAGAAAATAGATATGTAGCCTGATAGGTAACTATCAATAAGAAATGTTGATATAAATTTCTTAAGTCCGATTGGTTTTTTTCCCAAAAGTTCACGTAATAATAGTAAACAGGTAAACATTTAAGATTTTTGAGAATTTTTACTGCGAAATTCACCTATTTTCAAAATGGCTACCCTGGAGAAAATTTGAGCTGAAGGACCCAACTTTTTTTTTTGATTAGGTGTTATATCAGACCCTAAACTTTTGTTATAAACCATAATCGTCATATTCAATTCAAGAATTTGAATGAAATAATCCAAAACGTTAACACTAAGGTCTATGGGAAAACAATTGGTTGGTTGGTCTCTACATATAGCTACCGCATATGACATTTTGTGCCATCTAGCGTCCCTGGAAACCAGATGATGGGACCGACTAGCACATTTTCGGACGGGATTCTCATCTTGGAGGCATTGTAGCAGAATTTAGAGAGAAATTGAGATTCAGGGGGGATTGATGATGAAAATATGACACATGTAGTGTTACAAGGAGGACCACAGACCGGACAGATACGGACATACATTCTATATTTCAATGGTAGCGGTATATATCGTGGCTCGGGGTACGGTGGTATGCTGGTTGTACTGCTGGCACTACCCCGGTTCAATGTGTGGGTGTGTGTCTGGTTGTGCTGTTGTCACTACCCCGATTCGGTATTCGGTGATGTGTTTGGTTGTTCTGTTGTCACTACCCCAGTTCAGTGTTTGGTGATATATCTGGTTATTTTTTGTTGTCACTTGCCCGGTTCCGTGTTCTGTGTCTGTGTTTCGACTCTTTTATCTAAATAATGGCTCTACTCCTAATTTTTTTTCTCGTTCGGCCTTTTTTTCTTCATTTTTTACAAAAAGACCAGAAATTAGGGGGTGGAGGAGATAACATTGAGTTATCTCCCCCTGATCTTTATTCTATATCTTATTTGTTTATATTTCTGAGTAGCACGATTTCTATACTTGGCTATTAACCAAAAGCCATCCCTTTAAATTCAAAGCTTATCAAGATATTAAAATTTACATTTCAAAATTAACTCAATTTTAATGTGGTTTTCTCTTAAGAATTTCATATCCGGTACCAATAGAAGAATCAACCTACCAGCCTAAGACTTGCAGTCAGGCACTGCATATTTTGATAGCATAGCCTATGGTTCTATCCTGTTCCAGAAAAGTTATATTTGAAAAATGTGAAAGATGCTATAGGGAACAACCAACCAATTGAAAAAATATATTTTTGAAACAGCCCCTGTGTATAGAACGTTGAGCCAAGGATAAAATGTCTGGCAGCCACCGATTGGCCAGTATGTTATGAAGTGAGAAAATAGATATGTAGCCTGATAGGTAACTATCAATAAGAAATGTTGATATAAATTTCTTAAGTCCGATTGTTTTTTTTCCCAAAAGTTCACGTAATAATAGTAAACAGGTAAACATTTAAGATTTTTGAGAATTTTTACTGCGAAATTCACCTATTTTCAAAATGGCTACCCTGGAGAAAATTTGAGCTGAAGGACCCAACTTTTTTTTTTGATTAGGTGTTATATCAGACCCTAAACTTTTGTTATAAACCATAATCGTCATATTCAATTCAAGAATTTGAATGAAATAATCCAAAACGTTAACACTAAGGTCTATGGGAAAACAATTGGTTGGTTGGTCTCTACATATAGCTACCGCATATGACATTTTGTGCCATCTAGCGTCCCTGGAAACCAGATGATGGGACCGACTAGCACATTTTCGGACGGGATTCTCATCTTGGAGGCATTGTAGCAGAATTTAGAGAGAAATTGAGATTCAGGGGGGATTGATGATGAAAATATGACACATGTAGTGTTACAAGGAGGACCACAGACCGGACAGATACGGACATACATTCTATATTTCAATGGTAGCGGTATATATCGTGGCTCGGGGTACGGTGGTATGCTGGTTGTACTGCTGGCACTACCCCGGTTCAATGTGTGGGTGTGTGTCTGGTTGTGCTGTTGTCACTACCCCGATTCGGTATTCGGTGATGTGTTTGGTTGTTCTGTTGTCACTACCCCAGTTCAGTGTTTGGTGATATATCTGGTTATTTTTTGTTGTCACTTGCCCGGTTCCGTGTTCTGTGTCTGTGTTTCGACTCTTTTATCTAAATAATGGCTCTACTCCTAATTTTTTTTCTCGTTCGGCCTTTTTTTCTTCATTTTTTACAAAAAGACCAGAAATTAGGGGGTGGAGGAGATAACATTGAGTTATCTCCCCCTGATCTTTATTCTATATCTTATTTGTTTATATTTCTGAGTAGCACGATTTCTATACTTGGCTATTAACCAAAAGCCATCCCTTTAAATTCAAAGCTTATCAAGATATTAAAATTTACATTTCAAAATTAACTCAATTTTAATGTGGTTTTCTCTTAAGAATTTCATATCCGGTACCAATAGAAGAATCAACCTACCAGCCTAAGACTTGCAGTCAGGCACTGCATATTTTGATAGCATAGCCTATGGTTCTATCCTGTTCCAGAAAAGTTATATTTGAAAAATGTGAAAGATGCTATAGGGAACAACCAACCAATTGAAAAAATATATTTTTGAAACAGCCCCTGTGTATAGAACGTTGAGCCAAGGATAAAATGTCTGGCAGCCACCGATTGGCCAGTATGTTATGAAGTGAGAAAATAGATATGTAGCCTGATAGGTAACTATCAATAAGAAATGTTGATATAAATTTCTTAAGTCCGATTGGTTTTTTTCCCAAAAGTTCACGTAATAATAGTAAACAGGTAAACATTTAAGATTTTTGAGAATTTTTACTGCGAAATTCACCTATTTTCAAAATGGCTACCCTGGAGAAAATTTGAGCTGAAGGACCCAACTTTTTTTTTTGATTAGGTGTTATATCAGACCCTAAACTTTTGTTATAAACCATAATCGTCATATTCAATTCAAGAATTTGAATGAAATAATCCAAAACGTTAACACTAAGGTCTATGGGAAAACAATTGGTTGGTTGGTCTCTACATATAGCTACCGCATATGACATTTTGTGCCATCTAGCGTCCCTGGAAACCAGATGATGGGACCGACTAGCACATTTTCGGACGGGATTCTCATCTTGGAGGCATTGTAGCAGAATTTAGAGAGAAATTGAGATTCAGGGGGGATTGATGATGAAAATATGACACATGTAGTGTTACAAGGAGGACCACAGACCGGACAGATACGGACATACATTCTATATTTCAATGGTAGCGGTATATATCGTGGCTCGGGGTACGGTGGTATGCTGGTTGTACTGCTGGCACTACCCCGGTTCAATGTGTGGGTGTGTGTCTGGTTGTGCTGTTGTCACTACCCCGATTCGGTATTCGGTGATGTGTTTGGTTGTTCTGTTGTCACTACCCCAGTTCAGTGTTTGGTGATATATCTGGTTATTTTTTGTTGTCACTTGCCCGGTTCCGTGTTCTGTGTCTGTGTTTCGACTCTTTTATCTAAATAATGGCTCTACTCCTAATTTTTTTTCTCGTTCGGCCTTTTTTTCTTCATTTTTTACAAAAAGACCAGAAATTAGGGGGTGGAGGAGATAACATTGAGTTATCTCCCCCTGATCTTTATTCTATATCTTATTTGTTTATATTTCTGAGTAGCACGATTTCTATACTTGGCTATTAACCAAAAGCCATCCCTTTAAATTCAAAGCTTATCAAGATATTAAAATTTACATTTCAAAATTAACTCAATTTTAATGTGGTTTTCTCTTAAGAATTTCATATCCGTTACCAATAGAAGAATCAACCTACCAGCCTAAGACTTGCAGTCAGGCACTGCATATTTTGATAGCATAGCCTATGGTTCTATCCTGTTCCAGAAAAGTTATATTTGAAAAATGTGAAAGATGCTATAGGGAACAACCAACCAATTGAAAAAATATATTTTTGAAACAGCCCCTGTGTATAGAACGTTGAGCCAAGGATAAAATGTCTGGCAGCCACCGATTGGCCAGTATGTTATGAAGTGAGAAAATAGATATGTAGCCTGATAGGTAACTATCAATAAGAAATGTTGATATAAATTTCTTAAGTCCGATTGGTTTTTTTCCCAAAAGTTCACGTAATAATAGTAAACAGGTAAACATTTAAGATTTTTGAGAATTTTTACTGCGAAATTCACCTATTTTCAAAATGGCTACCCTGGAGAAAATTTGAGCTGAAGGACCCAACTTTTTTTTTTGATTAGGTGTTATATCAGACCCTAAACTTTTGTTATAAACCATAATCGTCATATTCAATTCAAGAATTTGAATGAAATAATCCAAAACGTTAACACTAAGGTCTATGGGAAAACAATTGGTTGGTTGGTCTCTACATATAGCTACCGCATATGACATTTTGTGCCATCTAGCGTCCCTGGAAACCAGATGATGGGACCGACTAGCACATTTTCGGACGGGATTCTCATCTTGGAGGCATTGTAGCAGAATTTAGAGAGAAATTGAGATTCAGGGGGGATTGATGATGAAAATATGACACATGTAGTGTTACAAGGAGGACCACAGACCGGACAGATACGGACATACATTCTATATTTCAATGGTAGCGGTATATATCGTGGCTCGGGGTACGGTGGTATGCTGGTTGTACTGCTGGCACTACCCCGGTTCAATGTGTGGGTGTGTGTCTGTAGCAGGGTCAAGCTGTTATCGTATTTGTATGTCCGCGCCCGCCGTAAAGAACACTGATTTGTATGTCTGCGCCCGCCGTAAGTGTTCGCTATCGTGTTCCTAGTTTGTCCGCGTGTCGTATCCCGTTGTGTGGTTCATATAGCGTACAGAGGTATTGCGTTTTGTTACTCGTGTTTATGTGGTTTTCTACGTTTGTATTCTATGGTGTGATTTTGTACGTATTACGTAAAGTTGTGTCAGTTGTTTTCATTGGTCAGTGTTTTGGTCATTTGGCGGGTATTTGTCTTTGTCTCGGGTAGGTGTCAGTTCCGAGTTGGACTCGACGACCGTACGGACGTGTTTGTAATGTAAGTGTTGTCTTTGTTTGAAAGATGTTGTAAGTCTTTTAAATATTTAATTATCATATGTATATCTCCATATATTAAGCTGACAAAGCGTTGTTAATGCTTTGTATTGTAATTTTGGTGATAATTTATATGTCATAATGTACGTGACGATGAATCTTTTCAAGGTCATAATAGTTTCATGTATTCTTTGTAAATTAATGTTCTAGTCTTTAGATTAAGATAGTGATACTTAATCATTTATATTTTGTTTACAGTTTGAATTTCTCATAGTATTGGGAGTTTCACAAGGTCTGTGTAGATACGGCTCTGCGCCACACGCAGGTAGCTATGTGTTATTTTTTAGTAATGAATATCTGTTATTTGAATTACCTGAGTAATTAATATGTGAAAGTAATGGTATTAGTATTTATAGTAATGTATGTATCATTAAGCAACTATTGTATTTATAGCGGATCGCTGTAATATAAGAAATCTTTAGTAAGCGTTGTGCTCTAAATGTATGTTTAATCAGTGTCAGTGTATAGTATGTATGTTATATCGATTGTTATTTTGTTACAGGGTTATACATGTACCCTGGTACATTCTCGAATAAATGACAGAGACCTCACCCAGAGTGTACGTTATTTGTATACAAACATGCAACTCTACTACAATGGAGCCCCCAGTGACCTGTCATTCATCGAAGAAACGACCTAACATACTGAGATTCCCGCCAAATATCCACTCCTGCGGTCTTCGTGAGTCTCCGGATTGGGCCGATTCTCATTGTCCGTCACTACTCGTAGATCTCCGGTATTTGCTGACGTCATCGCCTGACCGTCATTGTTCGTAATTGTTCGGTTATCTCCGAGAGCGTCTTGCTGTTCTGCGCATGTGTAGACTTTCCTACCAGTTTCCTGTTTCCGGTAAAAACAACGTTTTCTCCATGTGACAGTTTATATCAATCTACTGCTGTTTCAACTTGGATTTCTTGGAACTGTTCAATACTGTGACTTGTTCTACAACTAGACTGACTTAATTCTGGATTATTAATTAATTCTATTTTGTGTTTATTCACTGGATTTATGTATACTTGTGTGACTTATTTATTTATTTAATTTTTTTTTTTTGCTTTTGTGTGCTAATTTCATGTTGTGTCAACTGTGTGTGTCAGTGTTGACCTATGACGACTAGGACTGGGATTGTCGTTGTGTTTTTTCGCTGGATTATTTATTCTCATTCTACAGAAGGTGAGTTCTTTGGTTTTTGTTTAGTTTTTTTTCTGACAGTTGTGCCACATTTTGGTCTTAGTTTCAGTTTCGGTTTTGTCTAGTTTTGTAATGTGACCTACTTAGCGCGATTACAATCACTATCGTGTAATTAACAGGAACCGATTCGCGAAACATCTCGGCAATTTGGCTACTGTTTATTAATATATATTTTTATTTATTTGTTTTTTTTTTTGCTTTTGTTTTCACATCATTATTATTATAATTCTTTCATTTATTTCAGAAACCTAAAACTTGTGTTTATTTATATTTAGAATTAGTTTCAGGTTTTCCTTTTTGTTCATACAATGTATATTGACTTTACAATTTTCAGGATGACAAATTTCTAGGAGAGGGGAAAGAAGTTGTATATCCACTTAGAGTTGTTGTACTACTGTTTTAGGTAAGGAACAGTGGCTAGTCTTGGATATTGTATTATTATATTATCCCCGGTTGTTTTTTTTTCAGTGTTTTTTTTTATGTAAATATACCTATTCAATCATGGAAGATATGTCGAATGAGGAGATAGGTAAGCTCCTTGATATTTTTAAGACTCTTAAGAGTAAGCCGAACGTGGATTCTGTAGAGAATTTTCAGAAATGGATGTCGGAACATAGTCAACATATACAGGCCCAAGAGGGAGCAGATTCCAAGGAAGCTGTTCAGGAGGAAGTGAAGACACGGTACCCATCCTCGTCTATGCAGCACTTCCCGAAGATCTCCCCATTTTCTGGAGATGACAAGAAGGAAACTACTTATGATGTATGGCGAAGCCAGGTAGAATGCATCATCAAGGAAGGTCATCCACAGCAGACAGTATCCCAGGCCATTAGAAGGAGTCTGAAAGGGGAAGCCCTCAGAGTAAGGTCACGACTCCCACCAGAGGCTGGCGTAGGGGAAATTTTGGCCAAGATGGATAGCGTGTTCGGCATTGTGGAGCAGCCAGAGATGCTCTTAGCTAATTTCTTTAGTGCCAAACAGGAGCCTTCTGAGACTGTATCAGCCTGGAGTTGCAGAGTCGAGGACTTGTTTACCAAGGCTGCCGATGCAAACAACATACCCCTTAGCAAGCAGGACACGATGTTGAGGACAGTTTTCTGGTCTGGGCTGAACGGACGACTAAAGGATGCCACTGGACATCTATACATTCTTCCCGGAAGTTTTGACAGCCTCAGGATAGCCATCCGCCGAGTTGAGCAGGACCATACAGGCAGAGCAGAGGAGAAAGGGAAACAGCCAACGCCCAAACCTGGCAAGTCAGCAGTGGTAGTTGAGACTAAGGAACCAGTATCCAGGACGGAGATGGACGAGATCAAAGGAATGATTAACCAACTGTCTGTTGATTTTAAAACTTTGGGACAGAATCAACAAGGAAAGAATCCTTATCCAAGACAGAACAAGTTTAAGGGAAAGCAATCTGGAAAGTCAGAGTATGAAAAGTCCGGTCAGGAGACGAGGAGTGAGCCAACCTGTTACCGCTGTGGAAGGGAAGGTCATATCAGCAGGGGTTGCAGGGCACTTACTGACCACCAGGGGAAACCTTTAAATGGACAGGGGCCAGGAGTGCAGGGGAAACGCTTGGCCTGAACACCACAGTCTACTCGCAGCAGGTAAGGCAACCACCTGACCTTGTGGGTACCCCTACAGAAATAAAGGTTGACATATCAGGTTTCACTACTAAAGCATTGTTGGATACTGGCTCTACCGTGTCCACAGTGAGTCAAGAATTTTACAAGGAACATTTGTCACACCTGGAGATTAGATCTCTCGACTCCATCTTACGGATTGAGTGTGCTGATGGAAAGATGCTACCTTATGAAGGATTCATTCAGGTAAATATTACTTTTAGCGGAGTTGGCCTTGGACTCGAGGACAGCAAGATGAGGGACTGTCTCCTCTTAGTTGTACCCCAAAGTCCCTATAACTCGCAAGTACCACTACTGATTGGCACCAATCTCATGACAGGATTGATGTGTAAGGTGGAGACACACCACGGAACCAATTTTCTTCAGAAAGCCGGTTTATTGACTCCATTCTACCTAGCGTTTCGATGTCTGACGCTACGAGAGAAAGAATTAGAGCGACACAATGATCGTCTAGCAATTATTCGGAGTGCTCAGGAGAAACCAGTCACCATACACCCCAATACCGATGTCACTATACAGGGATTCATGGATAAGTCTTTAGCTTACCCCCCAGTGTGTGCCGTGGTACAGCCTGCTCCTGGATCTAAAGTGCCTGAAGATTTCGAGATAACTCCATCTCTAGTGTCTTATAGTTATGACAAGAAAGCCAGGATTCCTATACACATTAGCAACTTATCGTCAAGGACCATAACTCTTCAACCAAGAGCTTTACTATGTGAGATACACCCAGTGACTGTTGAAGACATTAACCAGATATCTATCACAGATGAGGAAGCTGATGTCCTTGACAAGGTTGAGATACAGAAGGAAGGCCTCACGGAGGATCAAGTTGCTGGAATTAGACGACTGTTAGAGGAGTTTAGATCAAGTTTCTCTACATCCGATACAGATATTGGTCATACAGATGTCGTCAAGCACCGGATTGACCTAGACAATCCTACGCCATTTAAACAGCGTTGCAGACGGATTCTTCCCACCATGTTTTCAGAAGTAAGAAGCCATCTTCAGCAGTTGTTGACAGCTGGTATCATACGTCGTTCACATTCCCCTTGGACATCCAATGTTGTCTTGGTACGCAAGAAGTCAGGAGCTCTAAGAATGTGTGTTGACTATCGCCAGCTCAACGAACATACTATTAAGGATGCCTACGCCTTGCCTAGGATCGATTGGATGTTAGACTCCCTTGCAGGTAACCGTTACTTCTCAGTGATTGACATGAAGTCTGGATACCATCAGGTGGAGATCGCTGAAGAACATAAGGAAAGGACAGCATTTACCATCGGTCCACTGGGTTTTTGGGAATATAACCGGATGCCGTTTGGTTTAGCAAACGCCCCTGCAAC
>NW_022980835.1:0-12984 GCF_902652985.1 Pecten maximus
ACCCAAACGTACCTGATGTTTGCTTGGTTAATTATCAAATATCCATAAGTTACCAAATTGATGAAACAAAACACTTAAAGAGGGCTATCTTAATATTTCAATATTTTGATACTTTATGATTTTCTCGGGTGTGCTTCACCGACAAAAAAAAAAGAAATATATAAAGCTTTGTGCTGCATTCTAGTACATCATAAACCCCCAAAATTAGAGATTAGCAAATTAAACCCGTTTGAAGTTTTTCCCCTTAAAACCTTCTTTAAAAAAATGATATCGTTTTGATCACCATCAGCTGAGTCGGGTAATGGACTGGTGACGTTCTAGAGGCGAGATGGAGGGAACATATTTTATTAAGTTGTTGTGGCTTGCATGATAATTAATAAATCTAAATTAAATATTGCCTGCAAGTAAAAAAATCATATACCAGGTAGTATTTTTATGAGTTGAACAATAATGAGCTAATTTTATTAATAAGGTACAAGTTTATTTTATTTATCACCAAACAGTATATTTATCAAGTGACGTGATTCTAACAAATGATAAGTAATAGACTAGTACAACAATGTAATCACTTGCAAGTTGTAGTAAAATACAAGTTATTGTCAGATACTGAATTATTTGACAAGGTTTTAGAAATAGCATGAGTTTGAAAATCTTTATTGTTTGCAAAATATCAAAGGGAACGGATTTTGGATCCAAAGATCTGTGAAAACTGTATGAATGTCAAGAAAACGCCAATTACAATACCTTGACTTGACCCTCCATTTCTTTTGATATAAATCATTATAGAACCATTTGGTGTAATTCGGTTGAGGAAAAGCTATACATAACTACAGTAGGCCCATTATTAGACAATATTGTATGTGCATGTACAATAAACATACTACGTAACTTCTACGAACATTACTGATGCAAATTAATTGAATACCAAGCTGTTATCAATTAATAATTAATAACTTACTAGACCCTATATATATACCAAATTAAATATAAAACACTGTTTTTATTTAATTTTATGCATATCCATCACAATGACACTATTTACTTTTAATTTTAAATGTATAGAAAACGACACGGGTCATTGATTTCACGCACAAATTACATGATACATTCAAACGGAAAATACCCAGCAGGATGTCGGTCATACAGTACTGAACTGGAAATTATACCATTATCATCTTAAAACATGTTTCTTGATGGCAAATATGTAGGAAATTGAAAGGAGCTGTAACTTACATTTAACATATAGAATCAGTTATCAATATAGATCTAAAGGAAAAGTATATTTGGGGTGAAATTGTGTTTTAGGCAAACACACGTTATGCTTGAAAGGTCGAAATTGAGGATTTTAAATTGTCATTTTTGTTCCATTTCATCTCGGTAAGGTTGGGACATTGTGGCTCAATGGGGCCACTCACGTGTAACTGAACCCAACGCGTGGTTTGTGTTGATAGCGTAGCAAGGTAATTTTGCGTGCTTTATATGATTTATGTACAGTAGGTGGTGGGTTGTTACGGACTAGCATCCTTAGATACGTTAATGTTATCTTCGTCAGGGCAAAAATCATTGACATTATTGTTGTGATATTTATCCATGACAATTATTCGCACACCGAATAGCACGTTATGATTTCCCGGTAGTAGAACAAATCCGCCTTCTTGACAAGGACAGTAACTCATTAACAAAGACAAACTTTCATTGATAAAGACAAACAATCTTTGACAAGTACAAGCACTAACTGACAAAGGCAACACTAATTGACAAGGAAAACTATCATTGACAGGTAAAAACTCTGATTGACAAAAAAACTCTCATTGACAAGAAAAACTCTCATAGACGAGGACTACTCTCATTGACAAGAACAAACACTCACTGACAAGGACAACTCTCATTGACAGGGAAAACACTCATTGACAAGGAATATTCCCATTGACAAGGACAGTCACTCATTGACAAGGATAAACACTCATTGACAAAGACATGCACTCATTGACAAGGACATATACTCATTGAAAAGGAAAAAAACTCATTGACAAGGACAAACACCCATTGTCAAGAACAGCTTTCATTGTCAAAGAAAGCTCTTATTGATAAGGGCTTACACTCTTTGACAAGGACAAACATTCATTGAAAAGGACAAACACTCATTGAAAAAAACAAACACTCATTGAGAAAGATAAATACTCATTGACAAGGAAATATCTCACTGACAAGGCCAAACACTCATTGAAAAGGACAAACACTCACTGAAAAGGGCAAACACTCACTGACAAGGCCAAACACTCATTGACAAGGACCACTCTCATTGAAAAATACTATATCTCATTGACAAGGACAAACTCTCATTGATAAGGATAGACACTTATTGACAAAAACAAATATTCATTGACAAGGAAAAATCTCATTGACAAGGACAAACACTCAATGAAAAGGACAAACACTCATTGAAAAGAACAAACACTCATTAACAAGGACAAACTATCATTGATAAGGTCAAACACTCATTGATAAGGTCAAACACTCATTGATAAGGTCAAACACTCATTGACAAGAACAAACACTCATTAACAAGAACAAACATTCATTGACAAGAACAAACACTCATTGACAAGAACAAACTATCATTGACAAGGTCACATACTCATAGACAAGGAATTCTCTCATTGACAAGAACAAACACCCATTGACAAGGACAAACTATCATTGACAAGGACAAACTATCATTGATAAGGTCAAACTACCATTGATAAAATCAAACACGCATTGATAAGGTAAAACACTCATTGACAAGGACAAACACTCATTGACAAGGACATACTATCATTGACAAGGTCAAACACTCATTGACAAGGACAAACACTCATTGACAAGGACATACTATCATTGACAAGGTCAAACACTCATTGACAAGGACAAACATTCATTCAAGTTGAAGACCAAACGAAAGGTAGAGACGGTTGGGGATATTAGAAAAAAAATAGATGGGAAAGATGAGATAAAAGGATAAAAAGATAAATTCAGTCACTTTTTCCAATCATACAATAGGGAAATCCCTTTTGGGATTCAAGATTTATTTGTATTGTTAGTGACGCCAGTATTTTGTACTGTTAAACTATTAATTTTATAGTGCTATCTGGTTGTCCCCAGTACTTATCCAGCCTGGATCCAATTTTTTTGTATATGTTGTCTGTCTATTCTTTGTGAACGATGTGTTTTGTGCCCGCTGATGTACATGATAGAATACAATTACTTGTCGGGAGCTTTGTGGTCGTATTCTCGCCGTTCTATTTTGTTTAGAAATCCTATTGCTAGTCTAAACGTTGGATGTCGAACAACAGTTAAATTCTGAGTGGTAAATGTCGTCTGTCGAGCTTCATAAAATTCAAATTCTGAATGATGAATGTCGCGTGTTAATCAAACTTCACACAGCACTCAAATGACATTCTAACAGAAAGGGTGACAGGAGTGCAATAAACTGACGTCTCATTTTGTATCGCTGATTTTGATTGGCTTCAAGAGGAACGATTTAAGTAAAGAAAGCAATAACCTCATGAATAAATAAATAAATTAATTTTCTGCAGATAACACTCGGGATTTTAAGGTTCAATAAAGTGATAAATGAAATATGTCATTAGAATTTGAAATTCAGAATAATATATTTGTCAAGCCTTCTTCATCTTGTTTCATGTCTATATTGGTTACAATACATAAGACTGGTAACCCTAGCTTTCTATAATTTACCATGTCTAGGTTTACTGGAGTTTCCTGACCTCCCACACTTTTGGCCCCAAACGTAAATAGCAAGTCTTAGGAGGAGGAAACAGTATATATTCATTTACCTCTATTTATAAACAAGATATAAATTAAATAATACATTTTTTGGTTATTAAATACATAATATGTCAATGTTTTATTGGCGTTGATTTAAGTGTCAATATTTCATGTTCAAATAAATTAATATTTAGAAATGTAAATTCTGCCGGTAAGTAAGTAAAGAGGCCTACCGATCTGTTATATGTTTTTATTTAAGCAGACTTGAATTAAGACAGCGCGAGACATTTTATCCCTATGTATCTTACCTGTGTATTCTAAAACTCGTTAGTGGAGCAACAGCGCGTGAACATGATGGCACGCGGTCACGTGAGACATGCCTTTCATTGGGACGAACGGTGACTGAACGCTGGCCAGACGATACAGTCGAAGCCAAAATGGCCGCTTCTCCTGCTACGCTCGGCCGGCCGAACGGTTTAAGTTTCAGGTTGTATTTATAGCTTAAGGTCATCGGCCCATTAGTGTAACGGAGCAAAAATACAATAGGGATGCAATGCAAAATAATGTATAAAGAATTAATTTCTTATAACATACATATATATGCGAATGTAGAAACAGGATAGCCTTATAAACTGAAGTATTTTTCCAATAATATTTTTTTATAATATATGTTGAACGTAAAGATTTAAAAATTTGTTACAAGTCTGTCATCCACATCAAGGAAGTTACATTGTTTACAATTGTTTGCTTTTCTCGGAATGTTTCTGTATTTTCCTGTCTCAATTTCTAGTGAGTGATCCGAAATACATTTTTTAGTGAGACGTGTTCTATATTTAACAGGTATATATTTAGATAGATAGAATTTAAGTAAAAGTTTCTCAACTATTAGATATTTATATTAAAAAGCTCGTAGAGTTTGCTCTCTTTTATCAAATAACCTCTGTTTAATCTCTAGCAGTTATAATTCTTGATTACATACATTGAATGGATACAACGATATGAATCCAAATCCTAGATTATTCAAATCATCTCTGAAATTACATTGTACTTGCCTAATTGAATATATTTATATGTCCACTCCAATTTACCAAAAACAATAACAACTAGGGATGATACAGTTCTCACTGTAAATTACTTTAAACCAGTATTTTATTCTCATATATTTTTTAATCAAATTTTAGTGAAACTGACCGTGAAACTGACCTAATTAAAAATAAATTATGCCTTTTTTTCGCTTTTAACAGTTTCTTACACAAATTCAGATGAACCTTTTCTACTTCATGTGCTTTACGTATACCCAAGACTTAACTAGCATAAAAAATATACTATCATATACAATGTATGTATCAAAAGGACAAAGCATAGTTTTGATATTTAAATTTAGATTTGAACATTTTGAAAATAGTGAAAATGTGGCTTTCTGTATTAGAGCAGAAAGTTGTTTTTGAATATTAGTAAACTTATTATTGTAACTTAACATTACTCCTAAGTATGAAAAATATCCAAACATTTACCAATTCTATCCTTATAATACCATTTCTCATTGTTTCTTATTCTTCCTACTTTACGAAAGAGAACCATTTTAGTGATTTTAACATTAACCGTTAAATATGTATCCATTTATTCAGTATTTCTTGAAGACCTTCAACAGCCTCGGTGAATAGAATCGTATCATTAGCATATAGTAATACATATAAACTGGGTTCTTCAAAATTGTAATTACTATTACAGTTGTTTATGAAAAATTATTCAAAATCATTAATATACATAGAAACAAATATTGGCGATAATATTTCGCCCTGTAATAAACCGATATCATTATCAAAAAAGCCAGATAATAGGATATTCTCTGAGAGGCTGTATTTACAAATACTGTTTCCAAGTTAAACCAAATAGGTCAACATTATACATATTGAAATATACATAGTTTGTGGGAGGCATGTAAATCGAACTAAATTCTACGATATTTTTATTCATAATATTGTGTCAATTACATTTTCAACAATATTTACATAATTGAAATGTCATTCTACACAGTGTCCTAACGACGGTTTCCTCTGTTTCCCTGACGACCACTACGCCCCTTTCCACGATTTCCACCACCCCAAGTAGAAATTGATGAGTTACACAGAAGGGCGATTGAGCTGATGACTTACAACAACAGATGAGGGTTCTTCATAAAGAGATGGCCATTGATATATAGCTTGTCACGACCTAAGTTAGCTCCCTTGACACTGCCTTACTTTGGCCTTTAGTTGAGCGGTCGTCCCTATGAGGAAGACTTTGGGTTGTGTCCCTTGGCCGCAGCATACCAGAGGCTAAACAAGAAATAGAGGCTAATGGCCTTGTAGGTCTTTGGCAGTCTCGTTGCCTTAATGGTAAAACTCTTTTGTTTATCTTGTTTAGGACATTTATAAGGCATTAGAATGAAGAGGTAACTCCAGCAGAAATTAATAAACCTGTCTATATTCCCGACAACAGCATTAAATCCATTATGAGAACTAATTATACCTATTGGGCTCTATATCTATATTTATGTTCAGCTGCTTGTTTCTTACTTTATCACTCAAACTTATGGCAAGCCAAGCTGTCATTTATTCAAGGAGCAACGTTGATCCAGGATTTTACCAAATTATATAAGATATCTTATATACTTGATAAGATATTTTATATACTTGATAAGATATCTTATATACTTTATAAGATATCTTATATAATAAATGAGATATTGTATATACTTATCTATATATATAAGATATCTCATAAAAGATATAAGATATCTTAAAAAGAATGAATACATTATATGATGTATCTTATATGTTATATAAGATATCTTATAAAGGAAATTGTATAAGATATCGATACAATTCGATAAAAGATATCTTATAAAGAACGAGATTTGAATTTTCAGATAATGAACTCTTCTCCACTCGATGAAGGAGCCGAGATGAAGCTGAAACTACATATAATGGTTTGAAACAGATTTATAATTGCCATATATTAATGTTTGCTCGAACACGAAATCTGCTCTGTGCCTAGCCGATCGTGGTCGCGACAGAGGGTTGATCAAAACGGAAGTTACCTTACAGAGGAAGCAGTCATTCTCGAACGTTTAGGTTTTGCCGGTCTCACGAGATTCTCGTTCTTTATAAGATATATCTTTTATGAGATATCTCATATAGAAAAGTTTATAATATATCTTATAAAAGATAAACGATATGTTATATATTATATAAGATATCTTCTATAATATAAAAGATGTATTATAAAGAACAGTTCATACGATATCTTATATCTTTTATGAAATATCGTATATCTTTTATGAGATATCTTATATCAGATATCTTATGAACTTTGAATAAGATATCTTATAAACATATAAGATATCCCATAAACATGTAAGATATCTCATAAACATATAAGATATCATAAATTATTTAGTAAAATACTGGATAAATATTGCTCGGCGAAGAAATGACAACTTGGCTTGCTAAACAAACAGCCAAGGAGCCTGCTCACTAGTCAATAAACAACTTAACCACCTTCTACAGATTGAAATGGCCGTTTATTAGAACGAGATTCATAATCAACTCTCTACCTTACATAATATCCTGGCATAACATACTAATTAAATAGTTTCATATTGTTACACATTAATGTAGGGTAAACAATTATGATGACTAGTGTAGGTGATGGGAACATTGCATACTGAGATGTCCGTGAACCAACTTGTAACTTTGATAGGTCACACAAATTTCAGACTGTATCCCACACCCTAGCTGTGTCGATAATTGCAACGAGAATGAGTCATCGCTATAGTATGACACATACAGTAGATATACTCGTCTATATCTCCAAAACCAATCAATTGACGATACCAAATTTTATCAGTATTCACATCAGCAGGATATAAAACGTCAACCTAATTTTCAACGCAACAAGTCTTCTAGTTTTTTAAGCAATTTTGCTAATAAAAATTTACAAAAGTCTATTCCCGGTGTTCAAAATACAAAATGTACCTCAACCCACAGTATAAGGCCTCTGGCTAGCCAGAGACCTAAAAAGATAAACGGCATAGTTTTAATGCCGGTGGTTATAATGTAAAACTGCTCGTGAAATAAATTAACGAACTAATGCGTTTCAGCACGGATAACAAAATTAGATCAGTTTTGAATCATTTTTGGTCATTTGAGTCAGGAATATATGTGTCATTTGAAAAGATACATCCCATTATTCAGCTTGCATTCAACCTTAACTTTGTTTCGTTTTTAACTGCATATCTGCAATTTGCATTTACCGCTACATTAACCAATCACATACTTCCTCTTGACCAGTAACGCCACCTGTCGCGTCATATCCGAGGCCAAAACAATATTATACGGCTATGCCGAAAAACGGTAGCTGCTACTCCTGCTTTTCGGTCAGCAATTTTGGGGGTGGTACGACTGGTTCGCCCCTTGTCAGCATAATGTGACCGGGTGAGGTGTTCTGCTGGTAGTCTTCGATGATACTCTTCAGTGAGATAGCACTTTAAAGTCTGCATAATTTCCTCACAAGGAGTCAACATGAACATACTGCAGCCTCCACAACCACAAATGCATACAACACATGCATGCATCTCGCACACAAGGGGAGTCGACGTCCTTTACTGACCTTAGATGTTGTTAGAACGTTAAACGATTCAAAACCAAACCGGTAATATCAATGAGGATCTACATGTAAATATAATGTCAACTCTGTTAGAAGATTTGAGTGACTTAATACAACAAAATAGCTATAGTTCTTTTCAGTAGTACTGGTTGGCTACTAAAAACAAGACTAATGTTCTCTCTGGTAATACTGGTTTGAAACCAAAACAGGACTAATATCCTCTCCGATAGTTCTGGTTGGAGACTAAAAACAAGACTAATGTTCTCTCTGGTAGTACTGGTCGGGGACAAAAACAAGACTAATTCCTCTCCAGTAATACTAGTTGGAGACTAAAACAAGACTAATGTCCCTTTCGGTAGTGCAGTTGAGGGTCAATTTGTTTTTAGTCTTCAACCAGTACTACCGGAGAGGATATTAGTCCTGTTTTTAAAAATGACTTATTCTTTTCCAGTAGTAATGGTTGGCGACTGAAAAGAAGACTAATGTTCTATCCGGTAGAACTGGTTGGAGACTAAACATAGACTAATGTCCTCTTTGATAGTACTGGTTCGAGACTAAAAACAAGACTAATGTCCTCTCCGGTAATACTAGCTAGGGACTAAAACTATAATTATTTTCTCTACGGTGATACTGGGGCACTTTTATGTCAACGGAAACTCATAGGTGATTACACGTCAATTTAGAACGCACAATAAACAATTAGTGTTATCTTTAACAATTTGCATTGAAATTGATTGACGAAAACTGTACCCTGTGGTTGGTAAATATCACAGTTAAATGGTTATGTATAGGATTGTGAGATAAGAGCGTTTCGGGATTAGAACATGCTATATGAGTTACGAAACGGTTATCCTCACAATATATGATGCTGAATATAACTGTATACTGGAAAATGTTGGCATTAACATAATATATACAAATATACCAATTGAAGGTTCTGTCTTAAATGTAGTATCACCTTTCACACTAAGGAACATTGAACGTTTTATGATCAAAAGGACACATATTCACTATTGTGCAAAGGCCCTATAATGCTACTACTACGATTTCTATACTTTATTTCGGTTTGTGAAGTATCTTTTGCGTTGACATTCGACACAAGACAGGAGCATTTGTACACTATCAATACTTTATTTCATAAACTACAGGACATGCAAGCTGAGACGTCAATAGAGTCTAATTCACCATTCATCCCTACGCGATATCAAGGGTTATATGAGAGTGAGTGGAATCTGAAATCTTGGACAGGACCGTCGACTTTGTTTACAGTCAAGGACAATGATATGTTTTCAAACACTTGGATCCCCATCATCCTACTCGAGTCGTATGTATACGGGAAAGCTCCAAAGCCTTCCGTAGAGCAACTGAAGTTGTCAATGGACTCCATTCCTTACTTCAGATACGGAAATGTTAACATTTCTAGTCCGATCATGATGACATGGCCTAGCAAGTATCATACAGTTTCAAAGGTAAGTGATTCTAAAGGATCAATTCACGTGTTGGATTAAATTGATGTAAGTTCGTTATATTTTGTAATAATACTTATATGTTATAGAGGAATCGATTATAAACTAGGAAACAAATTATTACATATTTTAATTCGAGGACATACCATGTTCTACCCTATTACACGGAATTACAAAATCTTCAAAATTAGCTGCTTAACTCGATCTTAATGTACATAACGTAGCCAGCGGGGACTTAGTATTGCTGTCTTTAGATTCAGAACATTTAGACTATTTGATCAACATACCCAAGGTGTTCATCATCCTGTATTTACATTCTGTGTTGCATTTGCCTATAAGTCATAAGTAAACCAAATTGCAGTATATGAGACCGTATACTACAGTTTACAGTGGTTCGGTCAGTGTTCTAGGTAATTAAAAATGGCTGCCAGTACTTTCGGTATTAATAGGCCTACTTCTCAGGAAAAAACTTTCTAAATTTGTCAGCATTTAGTCATTATTTACGGTAAGAAATGTTATTGTCACAAAATTATGATAAGCACCATTCTAGATACGAAAATTACCAAATTTGTCAACGTCGTCACAGGGGTTCCACAACACTAAAAATTTAGCATTTATAAAAACTTGTGAAATTAGGGTTATCGACTTGTATTTCGGATGTGTATACATACTGTATTTTAGTGTTGTGGCTTACGAACCTGCTTACTTAAAATTATGAAACCGTTGCCCCTGTGACCGTCGTCTGCTAGCGTTAGTAGTTACATGTTTTGTATCACGTGGTTTGATAAGCTCTTCGATGAATTTATTCTTGTACATCTGAAGGGGGAAAAATCTGTCAAAAAAGATACAAAGATAGGGTGAACCGAATCAGAAATTCAGTCTTGTGTTTCACGAATTATGCTCACGTATAGTTAACAATAACGTATACAGTTTACTGCGAGATTTTTCCGGATTATCCGAGTTTTATTACTTAGAAAAATAATAATTTTTCATCGGGACCGCAGTTTATAGTTCGAGAGTTAAAGTGTTTTCGTGTTATCTGAGTTCGAGTTATCGAAGACTGCATTGGAATGAAGTATTGACAGAAGACATGCTATTATTTCCCCAGAGGTGGACTAGTGGGCCTATTAACCTAATGAGACTAATGAGCTTCACGAGATGTATGAATTGGGAACAGCTGATCAAAGATCTTGGATGTTGTGGCATCCGTTTCCTAAGACGGCGGCCTCACCTTAAGGTGAGAGGATGTATCATAATTGTTTTTTGTTTTATTACTTTAGACGTTTGTTTTTGATGAAGAATTGTCCAAGCGACACAAAAGTGAAAACCTCATTTAACAATCTAGTCATCGATGCAGTATATGTACAACAATTAACATAAAATGGCATCATAAGCTGTTTGTCCTTTCTAGGAATCGTCAGTAATTGCTAGGGACATCATACAGCTGTTTCGTCCTACTAGAAATCGTCAGTGATGTTAGGGGGACATCATACAGCTGTTTCCTCTTTCTAATAATCGTCAGTGATAATGAGGTTAATAATGATCACCTGAAAACAAGAATTGAATTATGTGTATTAAGCCTAAGCAGTGTATTTCCCAAATGATTCAATAATTTTTATTGAGCGCTATATAAATTTCGCAATGCTGACAATTACCGCAATTGACATGGCGTTTTTTTTCAAAAAATTGAAGACTTAATAAACATAACGGTAATTTAGGAATGAAAGTCATGATGGTTGGAAATAGTAAGATACATTAACATGTACTTATAGTTAGTTCTATGCAGCTCGTTACATGAGGTTAAGTTCATTGCTGAATTTGTAGCTTAACTTGAACAAAAAGATATGAAGGACAGCAAAGAATGGAAATGCCATAGTTCGTCAAGAAAAATGGTGGTAAACACAATTTGGAAAGAACAAACAATGCAAGGGCAGTTTTTCGGTTTTAAATGTAAATAATGTAGATATTATGACTGCGGTGTTCAATCACAATTCAACATTTAACAATGTAATACCCAACTTAATCTTTGTGTCCAAAATCCTGTCGCTCGTAACACAATGTCGATTATCACAGTCACAGGGAGGAGTCCTTCCATGACCCGCCGGACTTCGGGTCAACGTTTATGAATATCGGTCTTGGTTCAGTCCTTCTGTCAATGGAACAGTATTTCCTTGGCGGCTATGATACATGGGCATCACACTTTGACAATTTCACATCTGTTATGACGTCACTGAAGTCACCACGCCCTATCGCCCGTTCTCCTCACGCGAGCAGAATACAGATGTCATTGACGCCAACTCTTATTTGATTCTGAGGAAGTTCTTGGAAGCTTGCAAAAGAAGACGGGAACGATGTGTTGCTTAATCCCCAACATGGGTACGAATACAGATTTATTTATTTAAAATAAAAACTCATTAAATGATGTCGATGGATTAATTAAGGACAGTTTTCGTTTTAAAAATTGAGTGGAGAGGATGATATGAGAAAATGCTTTACTGGTAAGTTTAATAAATGACATCTTTTAAACTGACATCTTTTAAAAAAAAAGCTTATTTTCCCGATATCTTGACTTTATGGAGAAAAGATTAATTAAAAAAGTAAAAATTTAAAAGAAATAAAAAAAATATACATATATATATATATAGGGGTGGGGGGGGGGGTGGGGTGGTTTGGGGGGGGGGGGGGGGGGTTCTTTCATAAATAAAGATGAACAAATGACACATTCTCTGTAAATTCTCTGACGTTCGATTGTAAATCTTTTTGAGGTAGCATTTTAATGAGTGTTTCATATCCCACTTTGCTGTGACAATGGCATTCTTATAATGATTTAAAGAAAAATAACATATCCACCAACATGAACATTTTTCTTTCACAGATGTTTGGAACGGACAACTGGACATGATATATTCCTTGCACAAGACATGTGAAAACCATTGATGTCACAACCTCGGCCCACGTTCTCTTCGGGATAACCAGCATGATCGTGACGGGATGGTCAGTTATGACGTTCTCGATGACCAGACTCGAGGTACTAGTATAACCTGTGAGGCTAACAAAAGCCTTGACCGTTAAAAAAATCCCTTACCTATTTTATTTGGCT
>NW_022980836.1:0-32774 GCF_902652985.1 Pecten maximus
TGGGGAGGGTTTTTTTAAAATTTTTGGGATAGGATAAACAAGGCTAGTTATGGGAGTATTGTTAGAATAAACTAGGCTAGTTATGGGGGTACTGTTAGGATAAACACGGCTAGTTATGGGGATACTGTTTGGATAAACAAGACTTGTTATGGGGGTATTGTTAGGATAAACAAGGCAAGGTATGTGGGTATTGTAAGATAAAAACAGGACAAGTTATGGTGTACTGTACCATTATGGTCAAAAGTATAAGTTATGATGTATCATGAGGATAAACAAGTCTAGTTATTTGCGTATTGTTAGGATAACCAAGGCTAGTAATGGGGCTATTGTTAGAATAAACAAGTCTAGTTATGGGGGTATGGTTAGGATAAACAAGGATACCTATGGGGGTACTGTTAGGATAAACACGGCTACTAATGGGGTATTGTTAGGATAAAAAAAAGGCAAGGTATGGGGGTATTGTAAGAATAAACAAGACAAGCTATGGTGTACTGTACGATTATGGTCAAAAGGATAAGTTATGATGTATCACGAGGATAAACATGTCTAGTTATGGAGGTATGGTTTGGATAAACAAGGCTAATTATAAAGGTATGGTTAGGATAAACGAGGCTAGTTATGAAGGTATGGTTAGGATAAACATGGCTAGTTATGGAGGTTTGGTTAGGATAAACAAGGCTAGTTATGGGGGTATTGTTAGAATAAACTACGCTAGTTATGGGGGTACTGTTAGGATAAACACGGCTAGTTATGAAGGTATTGTTAGGATAAACATGGTTAGTTATGGAGGTATGGTAAGGATAAACAAGGCTAGTTATTCGGGTATTGTTAGGATAAACAAGGCTAGTTATGGTGATATTGTTAGGATAAACAAGTCTAGTTATGGGGGTATTGTCAGGATAAACAAGGCTAGTTATGTAGGTATGGTTAGGATAAACAAGGCTAATTATGAAGGTATGGTTAGGATAAACATTGCTAGTTATGGAGGTATTGTTAGGATAAATAAGGCTAGTTATGGAGGTATGGTAAGGATAAACAAGGCTAGTTATGCGGGTATTGTTAGGTTAAACAAGGCTAGTTATGGGGGTATTGTTAGGATAAACAAGGCTAGTTATGAAGGTATTGTTAGGATAAACATGGTTAGTTATGGAGGTATGGTAAGGATAAACAAGGCTATTGGGGTACTGTTAGGATAAACAAGACTAGTTATGGGGGTATTGTTAGGATAAACTAGGCTAGTTATGGGGGTACTGTTAGGATAAACACGGCTAGTTATGAAGGTATTGTTAGGATAAACATGGTTAGTTATGGAGGTATGGTAAGGATAAACAAGGCTAGTTATGGGGATACTGTCAGAATAAACAAGACTAGTTTTGGGGTATTGTAAGATAAAAACAGGACAAGTTATGGTGTACTGTATCATTATGATTAAAAGGATAAGTTATGATGTATCACGAGGATATACAGTCTAGTTATGGAGGTATGGTTAGGATAAACAAGGCTAATTATGAAGGTATGGTTAGGATAAACATGGCTAGTTATGGAGGTATGGTAAGGATAAACAAGGCTAGTTATGCGGGTATTGTTAGGTTAAACAAGGCTAGTTATGGGGGTATTGTTAGAATAAACAAGGCTAGTTATGGAGGTATTGTTAGGATAAACAAGGATAGCTATGGGGGTACTGTTAGGATAAACACGGCTAGTTATGGGGTATTGTTAGGATAAACAAGGCAAGGTATGGGGGTATTGTAAGATAAAAACAGGACAAGTTATGGTGTACTGTACCATTATGGTCAAAAGGATAAGTTATGATGTATCACGAGGATAAACATGTCTAGTTATAGGGGTCATTGTCAGGATAAACAAGGCTAGTTATGGGGTATTGTCAGGATAAACAAGGCTAGTTATGGGGGTATGGTTTGGATAAACAAGGCTAATTATGAAGGTATGGTTAGGATAAACATGGCTAGTTATGGAGGTATTGTTAGGATAAACAAGGCTAGTTATGGAGGTATGGTAAGGATAAACAAGGCTAGTTATGCGGGTATTGTTAGGTTAAACAAGGCTAGTTATGGGGGTATTTTTCGGATAAATAAGGCTAGTTATGGTGATATTGTTAGGATAAACAAGGCTAGTTATGGGGGTATTGTTAGAATAAACTAGGCTAGTTATGGAGGTACTATTAGGATAAACACGGCTAGTTATGAAGGTATTGTTAGGATAAACATGGTTAGTTATGGAGGTATGGTAAGGATAAACAAGGCTAGTTATTCGGGTATTGTTAGGATAAACAAGGCTAGTTATGGGGGTATTGTCAGGATAAACAAGGCTAGTTATGGAGTTATGGTATGGATAAACAAGGCTAGTTATGCGGGTATTGTTAGGATAAACATTGTTAGTTATGGAGGTATGTTAGGATAAACTTGGCTAGTTATGGAGGTATTGTTAGGATAAACAAGGCTAGTTATGGAGTTATGGTATGGATAAACAAGGCTAGTTATGCGGGTATTGTTAGGATAAACAAGGCTAGTTATGGGGGTATTGTTAGGATAAACAAGGCTAGTTATGGGGGTATTGTTAGGATAAACAAGGCTAGTTATGGGGGTAATGTTAGAATAAACTAGGCTAGTTATGGGGTACTGTTAGGATAAACACGGCTAGTTATAAAGGTACTGTTAGGATAAACATTGTTAGTTATGGAGGTATGGTAAGGATAAACAAGGCTGGTTATGGGGATACTGTTAGGATAACCAAGACTAGTTATGAGGGTATTGTCAGGATAAACAAGGCTAGTTATGGGGGTATGGTTAGGATAAACAAACATAGCTATTGGGGTACTGTAAGGATAAACACGGCTAGTTATGAAGGTATGGTTAGGATAAACAAGGCTAGTTATGGAGGTATGGTTAGGATAAACAAGGCTAGTTATGGGGGTATGGTTAGGATAAACAATGCTAGTTATGGAGGTATGGTTAGGATAAACAAGGCTAGTTATGGAGGTATGGTTAGGATAAACAAGGCTAGTTATGAAGGTATGGTAAGGATAAACAAGGCTAGTTATTGGGAATATTGTTATGATAAACAAGACTAGTTATGGGTTGATTGTTAGGATAAACAAGGCTTTTGAAGACATATTGTTAAAATAAACAAGGCTATTTATTACGCATTGTTAGGATAAATAAGGCTTGTTATGGGAATCGATAATCAAGTTACGAAATTAGGCTAGCTATGTAAAGATTTCATGATTACTCAAAAGAAGGACAGCTATAAGAATGTGTTACCACCATAAATAGGGCCAGTTAAGAATTGTTAGTATGAGGATAAACAACGCCCGCTACAGTATGAGAAGCTGTCGTTACGATAGACTTGGCAAGGTATAAGCAGTTAGTATTACGATAAGTATTGCTCGCTTTGAGAAGATAGTATTACAACAAACAAGGCTTTTTATCAGAAATGAGAAGCTTTTTATTATCACAAGCGAAAAATAACGATGAGAATATTTTATTACGAAAAAAATGTCACGAAACGAAGAAATGTTTGGAAGGCAAGGCTAGATATGAGAAATTAGAGTTAAGTAAGCAAAGCTAGGAATGAGAAGCTGTTATCATGACAAACAGGGTAGGTGGTGAGAATTTTTTTATTACGATAAGGTTCACAGTGATAAGACATTACTAATATAGACAATGCTAGTTGCCATCCCTCCAAATAATGAAGATAACTTCTTAATCATTTTTTATGAACAACAGGTGTTAAGCATAGTGATTATACCAATAATATAAAATCATTATACATTTTTGGATTTTGGTCAGGGGACTAATATACTACATGTATTTTCATAATACTCGAATCAAGCTTCATTACCAATATTAGCAGTTTAACGGACACAAATGTTTAAAATGTACAACATGACAGGTAGAGAAATAAATCGACATCGATCCCAACCTTAACACCGGTATGTCGTTTATAAACGAATCCCCTTTTAGCGATGTTTCTGGATCAGGCAGTGTATATAGTGTTTAATGAAGGCAAAATGACATATTATTTATTATCAACCGCACTCACACGGATGTTGTAATACTTATTGTTCACCATTGCAATATATTACAATAGTAATCAAAATATTACAACAACAAAAAAACAAAAAAAAACAAAAAAAAAATTGGGCATTTTATACAAAAAAACCGTGTGTGTGTGTGTGTGTGTGTGTGTGTGTGTGCATTTTAATTATATATACGTAATAATCCACGGCAGTCGATGATTCCTGGAATTTTTGCCAGTCATACTAGATAAATGATGAGTGTACTTCATATATCTAAATACCGAGACCGAGGTGACCCGCAAAACAGAACTTATATAGGTTTGTACCAAATATGACCGATACTGTGTTTACAATGCCTGCCAGCCTATTAATTCCAAATAGCCAGGTTTACAGTTAGAGATACATTAGATACATTTATACTATTATTATGGTATTGATAAAATATACTAAAATATAGAGCCCCTATACATATCATACATTGATACTGCGAATATCTAAACAAATAATTACAAACTTTGTATCCATGGTACACATTTATTTTGTTATTTGAGTCTGGAAAGCGATCATGCAGCAGTTTGAGAGTAGAACACTCGGCGGAGTTTTACTATCAAGCCATGAACTTATCATATTATCAAATATAAACACGCCTCTTTATTTCATTATCAATTCAGATACCTAAATGATTGGTGAAAATATTGATATACTTCGTTCAAGCTCAGTTACTGCGTTCAAATTCACTTCTGAATTTTTGTCAATTATTTTAATGATTAAATATGTGACTAAAACTAGTCATGCACTTCTGAGTGTGGAAGTGGGACAGAGATGGCCGATTAGTTAAGGTGCCCCAACACTTTAACACTAGCTTTACCTTTGGATTGCGAGTGGGGCAGTTGCCTGATACTGACCGTAGGCCGGTGTTTTTTTTTCTCTTGGTACTCCGACTTTCCTCCACCTCCAAATCCAGGCATGTCCTCAAATGACTCTGGCTGTAAATAGGACGTTAAATAAAATAAACTTAACCAAAGTGTGGAAGTAGCGTACATGATAAGATGGTCGGACATTTTAAAGATTAATTGATAAACTAGTACTCTATCATTGACAAAGATCACCAAGTACGTTCGCAAATAGTTGTAATCGATATCGCTTTGTCGTACTTTTTCATGAGTTACCGTTCCTGTCATCATTAACTCAGTGATTATTAGTTACATCAACGCTTGACAGATAATTACAGTTAGTAAGTCCCTACACAGTGTGATTTTATAAATAAACCCGATTGCTAAGCCCAATCATAATCAATATTTTATACTTTGTACGAGTATAGCTCTTATAACCCTGTTGTATTGATTCATGACTATTTTAAAGTTTTATCATGATTACATGTGAAACATTGCAGAGTTTGCTCGGTGTTGCGTTTGTTGCAGTACAAAATGTCTTTCGTTAAAATGATTTTCTATGTATTTTATTTTCTTATTTCAGGAAATCTTTCCCTTAACAAATCAACAACACAAAGCAGCAATTATAGTGTAGACGAAAATTCTCCAATTGTACACACATCTGGGAATGCTGTGGATGGCAAAACGAGTCAACAGTTGGACCAGAAGTCATGTGTACATCAGGCTGAGGGACAAACTGAAGTATGGTGGAGAGTAGACCTACAGAAAGAAGTCACGATAGAAAACGTCGAGATATATTATAGGGAAGAAAATAGTTGGAGTAGGATTGTGTTTTTATTCAAATTGATTTATAATGCTGGCCAGTAATATTCGTAGTACATATGTTTATTACAGAGAACTAACTAAGTGTTTGTAACTGAAATGAAGCTTAACTTTTGTGTACTGCGTATATCTACTTTCAATCAGTATGGAAATTCAAAATTCAGTTTTATTTTGTTTGTGTATCAATCCTCATCATGGCTACAAATGTAAATCATCGAAGCAAACTTTAATGATAAGAACATGAAAATTAGAATTAAGTTATATCATTCCTACACCTATTCAATTTTAATATCCTCACACCATCTACAGACTAAATGTCATCCTATAAGGACCTGATAATTGTTCTGTCCCCACCACAATCTCTATGTTGGTTTAGGTCTTTGTAAAGTGTTTAATGCGATCATAACAGCCTTCGATAATCAAACGAGTTTAGAGTCCTAAAGAAAAGTTTTATTCTATTTACAGCTGTATGGAAAGATCGATTTGCTGGATACGAGGTGTATCTTTCAAACACAACCGCGAGACGTCGTGAAGATCGCTGTTTCATCGATGAATCACAGAGTGTCAACGAAATCGAAAGTCATGTCAACCACAGTGAATGTAATGGTACAGCACAGTACGTGACGATATACAACCACAGGGAATCACCTAAACGACAATCGTGGTATAGTAATGACGCCCTTCTGGAACTGTGTGAAGTAAAGGTGTATGGTAAATAGTCTGTCAATTATTATAAAAACATAAGTATTTACAAAAGCTTGGTCCACCATAACCACTAGATCCGCACAAACTTCTGTTATTTGATGCAGGTTACTTACGTAAATTATAGACGTTGATTATGACAGTTTGAAAAATAATTAAAAAAAAAAAAAACTTGACGAGATCTTTGTTAAGAGAAAACATAGAAAACAATACAATCACAGCATTATAACTACAACGAGACTTTTCGACATATTTTCAGTGAATAAAACATATAACTATGTCACACTACATAAAAATACACAGATACACAGAAAACCGTTATCCTCAAAAGGTTAAATAAAGCAATGAATCCTATCCAGATAGTATTGAGCGCATGTTACATAGTACTATGCTACCTTGTAGTCATTTGTTGTCGCTTTTATGCAATGCCACGTCACGAACCCGAGCAAACATTAAGTAAAAAATCCAAAGAAAAAAGACTAGAAAAAAAGCGTAATTTATATATGTTATGTATATAACAAACAAACAAAAAATAAACAAAACGTCATTTCATTGTGATTGATAAAAACTTCTACATAAATACGTATTTGAACCAATTATGAAATAGAAACTATTCCAGTTATCTGAGATTAGGGATCGTTTTACGTTTTGTTAGATAATGTTTAGATAAAGTGAACTGGCAATCTGTCATTGAAATGTCAGTCAGCACAATTATCCATAGGTAGCAGTGTACAGTAAAAATGCCAAATTCTGAAAAATATGGCACATGTTTTAGATATGTAAACATTGCCAGTTAACCTTACATATAACCTCTAATAAAGTATATATATTTGAAATCTGTACAACATTAGCAATTTTAATAGAGCTCTAAAGGATAAGTAAACTGATATTTTCTGTGATTTTTAGAGCTGTGAATACCATGGTAACAGCTTAAAAAATTCTCAAAAATTGCAAAATATTATGATATTTGACCCAAAATCGCACAATTCTATACTCAATTTTTTTTCTGAAACCTATTTAAAATTAAATATCTCTATCCCAAAGACAGAATTAATCTTGTTTGGACATATGTTGTAAATTAAGTTTTTCCGCTATCTTACCTTTTCTCTGGGCTTCCATTTTGCGCTGTAGGCAAAACTAAATTTCCTGTGTAAACACACGTTCGGAAAATCCGGATATTTAAAATCCGGAACTAATTTATTGATTTTTGTTTTAATAAATGTGAAGCCTGTATGTACTACTTCATACTGAATATACCAATTATACTGTACATTTATTTTTTTCATTTTTTATGCATATCATAATACAGAAGTTATTTGCTTAACAAAAAAATTGCCCATGGCCAGGCTGTCTTACTGTGGTGTGCTACCATAACACACTGACAGTATTCCAAGGCAGGTTATCAAAGAAATAACTCTGAATAAAGATATCCACTCAAAACATAAATCACATAGAGACCTCCTTATTCCATTAATCTTCATAATGAAAGATAAATGAAATAGCACCAGCATTTGATGCATTCATAACTGGATATTATAAAATTTATAAAGAATCCTTCTATGTATTTTACCGGGTTAAACAATGTATTATCTTTACAAAGTATAGATATCACATAAACACATAAAGTAAGCTAAATGTATCATAAACGAAGTTATATATATCATAAGAAAACTATAGTATTGCTAATTATGTTACAGGATGTGAAGTAGGGAAATACGGATCTGGAAACTGTGACCAAACCTGTTCCTCCAGTTGTCGGGGCGGCCTGTGTAACCCCAGTTCTGGACATTGTTTAGGTATTATATGCAGATATTTGATTTAATTCTGTTGTGATATTCAACTTTTATCTAATGATATCGAAAACAAAAATCTACACTATCATGATAAAGATAAATATCATTGAGGTAACAGTAGAACGTAGAAAACTCCTGCTGGATTATGGGATCATATTAGGTATTCTACCAATGTGTTTCTGTATCGTTAGAGCTATAAACATACTGTTTATTCAGCAAATATCGAAAAACAAAAACGTATTGATAATAAAGTAATTTTGTAAGCACGCATACTTCTTCCTCCTAAGAGCGAAGGAACATGATGGATCCTGTATCACATTGGGACTTGATGAAATGTTTCATGTGATCAATCTGTTAAACACTGATTATTGTTATGATCTGCTCCCTACATCGTACTAATGGGTAAATATGACATTAAAAAACTAACAAATTTAATCTCGCTATGTTATTTTATTCGATATCTAGCGAACAAGGCGGGTATTATTGATGACTCAAAACATACCTCCATTTACGAAACACTCATCTTTTACTTTTTGTCAAGTGTATTTAGTTTTCGTTTGTTGCATATTCATCACTGGTCATTACACTACAGACTGCCAAGACGGTTACTATGGATACAGATGCGAATCAGAATGTTCAAATACCTGTGGAAGTAATGTATGTGAGAAGGTTACTGGATATTGTACAGGTATGTATGGCATTAGTTATATAATGTTTGCAATGCGTCCGTATTTGATGCAAGATAGATATATTCCTACAGACAACTTCACACTTGTTCAAAAATAGTAATAAAATGCTCGCATATATGGCAATGTCCGTAAAAGAAAGAGATTAATCCAGAAAATAAACTACAATGTGTACCTGATTTCATAGATAGATCTAGATATGCCAATTAATGTTGTAAATAAAACTGGGTTCGGTTCTAAGGAGATACTCCTTTCTAACGTCATAACAATGGAAACCATCTGATAATGAGCAATGGTAATTTGAATTTCGGTTGAATTTTCTTGATTCATATTCGACCAGGGCCCGGTTGTTCAAAAGGAGATTAGGCTAATTACAGTTAAACAACAATATTAAAATCCTGATACAATAATTTCTGGTAAAACGTATTTGACAAAATTTCTGAAACTATAACACCTACCAGTATCTTCAGACATGCTGCTTTTGAAGTGTATACATACATATAATTTGAAGTAAAGGAAAATGCGATTTTCACTTATCAAGTGATTAAGCTAATCACCTTTTGAACAACCGCGCCCAGATGATTATTATATAATTGGTATGACCCTTAAGGAGAAACGGAAAGAAACGCATAAACCATTTGCTAACATTCGGATAAATAGGTCCCCATTGAATTATATGAATCAATCTTTTTGACATCAAACAAATAGCAAAGCGACGAACGATATGTTAGTTATACGAATGATATACATGTCGGAAACTGTTATTCCTAGCTATATAGTGTGATTGATATCTATCGGTATTATTTTGTTCATGAAAATTCGTATAGAATTTTTTACAATAATTGAAACAGGTATTCAACTGGGTTTGTTGGATGAAAATATGACATTAAAAAAACCTAACAAAATTAATCTCGCTATGTTATTTTATGTTAAATCCCAAAATCTGCTGTTTGTGGCTAGAAAGTAGACAAATGATATTAAGACACTGCAATGAATGGAAATTTCGTTTATTAAATTCAAACGACGTCAACAATAAACAGCATATTATCAATAGTTGCTTCACCCTGAGGCCAATTACCCCCGAGAGTGAATTAGTACTACAATCATAGGTATGAGTCAATCAAACACCCTGAGGCCAATTACCCCAAAATTGAGTTATCATTACAATCATAGGTATGAGTCATTAAACACCTTGAGGCCAATTACCCCAAAAGTGAGTTACCATTAGAATCATAAGTATGAGTAATGAACAGATTAATATTGAATAATTCTGATTTGCCACAAAGGTGGGGTTCTAAGCCGCCAGAGTACATCTATTGATGTACACCCCACCCAGATTTTGGGATTATCTTAATAAACATACCAAAAAAGGTTCAAAATAAGAAATGCACATAATGTATTAGACCTCATCCTAGACAGATCTGTACAAAAATCAAGCTGAGAGCTGAATGCCTGGTAAAGATGGCAGGCGTATATACCTTTGAAAAGCATTCGATCTCCACCTGCCCATTTTCTGAATTGCATTGTCTGGAATTCCAGCAATGTGCGCTGCTGTAGCTGCACCAATTCGGAAGCTATGCCCTTTATACTGGCCGGGATCTAGTTTTGCCCATGTAAGTGTCCCTTGAAGTGAAGTTGCTTGGAGAAATAGGCCCTGGTTATTGGTTGACCCCCGGGAAAGCAGAACAATGGCCCATCCTCTGCCCCACGGAGTTTTACATAGGCCACCATAGCCTGAACAGGGCAAAGTGTTGGGAAGGAAACATTTGCTGACACCGTTAAATGGACTGGGTGAAAATAGTTACCTTTAAATTGATAAATCTCAAAATGGAACTGAGCCATTTTCCCTTTGTTCTGAGTGAAAGTGATTCCAGAAGATTTAATGCATGGCACCGAATCCTTCCGGGTTTGAGTTATTTCCCCTACCCTAAGAAAACCATGGAATGCCAGAAGGAACATGGCTTTTAAGAGACTTCTTTCATACATAGAACTTGAAGTATGGTCTAATGCTGCCAACAATTTTGAGAGAATAGGATAAGTAATGGGCAGCCGGAAGTCAGAAGTGCTTTTCAATTTGGAATAACCTTTTAGCATCTTATGAATAACAAAATTTGGCCTGCTTGCTTGTTATAGTATCCTATTGCCGAGACATATGTCAACACGGTAGAGGCTGCCAAGTTACGAGTGGCACAGAAGGCTATAAATAAAGATAGACAGTTCACACTTGTCGGAAGCACTTCCTTTGACTTGCAAAATTTTGGAGTTCACCAAAAGCCTTTTTGTATACTTGCCATGATCTTGGAGCTAGAGCATTGGCTAACAAAGAGTCTTTCACATCCATCATAGTTTCCAAGTCTTGGTTGGGGGAAGATCGGGATTCCTGTTTACCTCCGGGTAGGAGTTGAGGAATGCTTCCACCTGCAAACGGGATAGCATGTCCGCAGCAGTATTCTGAACACCCGGGATGTGAACAGCCTTAAAAAGTATATTAAATCTAAGGCATACTATAACCAGCCTGCGAACAAGAGTCATCAGATCCGGATCCTTCGCTGTGTGAGTGTTAACCACACACACAACAGCAGAATTATCTGAGTGGAACATAATACATCTGTTTTGTAGCTGTAAAGCCCAAGTTTCTACTGCTAGTATCAATGGAAATAGTTCCCGGACTGAAATATGGTGATCAAGAGCTGAGTTGTCCCATTTACCGAAAAACCAAGATCTACCCAAAATGCCACCAAACCCAAGATTACTTGCGTCAGTGTATAGATGTAATTTTTCAGAATCCTCCCATCTGTAGTCAAAGAACATGGTCTTCCCATTATATGACTGGACAAACTCTGACCAAGCCAAGAGATCCTTCCGAGCTTCTTGTTTAAGTCTAATGAAATGGTGATGTGCCTTTACACCTCTGGGGAGGTCTATCAGTCTCCTTAAGAATGCCCTACCTGGTACCACTACCTTACATGCAAAATTAAGCAGACCTATAAGTGATTGGAGTTCTTTCAGTGTTACATTTTTTGCGAGATTGGAACAATTGTATACTATCTCTTATTTTCTCAACCTTGTCGAGAGGTAGTCTAGCCTGAAATAATATTGAATCCAGTTCGATGCCAAGGAAAGTCATGATGGGGGCAGGTCCCATAGTTTTCTCATGTTTGATTGGAACATTAATGTTTTTACAAAATCCCAAAAAATTATCCAAATCCTGTTTACAGGTTTCCCAGTTATTGGGTGTAATAAAAAGGAAATCGTCAAGGATGTGAACACAAGCATGGGTCCTCAACTTGTTCTCAGCTACCCAGTGAAGTGCTGTACTAAATTGTTCAAACAAACTGCATGATATAGATGCCCCTATGGGGAGAGTCTTATCGAAATAGTACAACCCTTCAACTTTAAACCCCAGCAATTCATTATCAGATTTTTATATGGGAATAAGTTTAAATGCTGCCTCTATATCAGTTTGTGCCATCAACGCGCCCTTTCCCATATTACAAATGTGACTGATAGCCATATCAATTGTTTGATAATGAACAGAACACAACTCTTGAGGTATGCCGTCATTAACTGAACCATCTGCAGGGTAAATTAGGTAATGAATCAGTCGGTATTCATTAGGTGTCCTCTTAAGTACTAGACCTAAAGGAGAAATTTGTATATTAGGGAATGGGGGCTGTTCAAATGGTCCTTCAACTCGACCTGCCATCACCTCCTTCTGTATTTTCTCTTTTAATAGAAGTGGGTTTATTTTAGCTGAAAGCAAATTTGATGCATCCCGGAAAAATCTGGGCCCATTATAATGAAGCGAGAAACCCTAACTAAAGCCTTGTATTAAATGTTGTATCAAATCTGGAGAATATCCTGTCAACCAGTATGTCAACTCTGAGACCCTAATGGGGGTAACAATTACAGGAGACTGATAGATTGCTATTGTTGTTGGATTAGTATTTGGAATTTCTAATGTTGTTGCTATTGGCTGTGTCCTTGTTTGACACATCCCCCCTTTTTGGACACAACTTTTTGGGATGGTCTGCACCACATTTTTCACATTTGTGTGGCCAACCACAATTTGGCCTAGAGCAGACACCTTTGTTGTTGTATTGAAAACAGATTTTACTGGTAGGGTTGGGTGAGAAAGTGGTTGATTGACCTTTCCGAAAATAACCTCCCTTTTTACCAAGATTCCCGGTGAGTGCTAAAGTATAGAGTTCAGTGTTCAATTCCCCCCAATGCAGGTTTTCGTTTGTTTTCCACTTTCTGAAACTAACATCTTAATAATGCCAATCTCCATTCTGTGATGCCAGGGTATTGACTATATGACAATATTTCATTAAGTGTGGTGTTTGCAAGGGGAATTTAGTACAATACACTGCAATGAAGATGCGAAATGCTTCGTTCCATTTTTCAATGGAATTGATCTTAAATGCCTTAAATCTAGGCAATAAATCAATTTTTCCATCTGAAACATGCATGTCAACAACATTAGGCCTGGACTCAAACACTAATGAACCCAAGTCCACAAACTGTCCAGCCCAGATTTTGTGATTTGGTTTTTGCATCGATATTACAGTCTATCGGCCTAGATATACCTGTATTATATCCAGTTCCAACTGTAGGACAAGGCATGTCAACTTCCGCTAGGTCAGCAGATGTAGTAGGCATGGCAACCCTCTGTAGGTCAACAGATGTAGAAGGCAGGACAACTTCATGTAGGTTAATAGATGTAGCAGCTGGTGTTGTCACCTGAGATTGTTGCTCCTCTTCCATTAGCTTTTTAAGTTCTTCCGCCACCTCCCTAGCTGTTGGAATATGTACCATGGGTGGCTCTGATGGGCCTGGCTGGTTAGTTTTCTGGGCCTTGGTCGCCCTGCATGTGGTGGCTGCCCCTCTGGCTCGCCGTTTCTTTTTTGTTGCTGATGACATTATCTATGTGCGAAAAATTATACAGGCAAGCATTTTATTATAAGCTATAGGCTTGCATGATATCATGTAACAGCACTATTGGTTTTAATTGTACAACTTGGTAACAAATGTTACCTAGTACTTAAAAATGTAGCTTCTTGTATATGATAAATGGTAACAGGACTTGTCACCCATATACGCTACTCAACAAACCAATGAATCAGATGTAGCTTATATATGTTGTTCATGGTAACAAACTTGTCACCCATGTATATGTTACTAAGAAGGATGGAGAGTGTTCTTCAAAATAATTGATTACACTGCATATGTCAACCTGATAATATTCACTCATGTTCAATAGGATTATATATATGTATATATTACATATACTAGATGATAACCACATCCAGAACAAAATCATGACTACAATGTACAAATGTACATGTAAATGTATATGAGTGTACTTGTGGTTCCAGTAAATCAAATTCTATCAACAAAATTAATATATAGCTCACAGCATGGTAAGTATGTATCAGTTCATCTGATCTCAAATCTGCGAGTTAAGTTAAATGGATAATAACCATGTAGATAAACTAATGAATTTGTTGAGCTAACCTGTCTGTTATTTAATATATATACCTGCCGTATGAGGTCATAATGGCACAAGTTAAGTTACAGATCACATAAGTTCAAATTGAAAATTATATATGCAGGTCTTGAAAAATCTTGTTCACAAGTGAAAGAAAAATTATCAATACACATTACCATTTGTCGAGATGATTTTATCTCTGCAGAAAATTACAGCTCGCTTTATGTTGCCAATATATCTTGGCATTCCAAAATGTTCAGATAAATGTACACCATCTTTGTGTAAAATAGCCTTTGAGCTATTCTTTAACCCACGCAATTTCCAATACGTAATCATTGAAGAAGACTTACAATGTTCTTTCAAAGCCTTATTTGCCTCGATTATTTTTGTATTAAAATTTCTACATTTATCTTCCTCGTTTTTCTTCGTGGTACCATTTGACATAGTATGACATGCTTAACATCAAGTCCCTGTACTAAGAATTCAGCATATGAAAATATGTGCCATGCAAGTTTATCGGATGACATGTTTGAGTCATCTAAATCGTTAGATCCAATTTGTAACACACATGCTGCGGGTCTCAAATTGAGCACTTGCTGTGTGAACAGATTTTTGACTCGAGACAGAGTCCCACCTGGTCTTCCATAATATGAAATAGTTAGATCTGGCCCATAAATTGCTGAATTGCGATCGTAAGACTGGTTAAATGTTACGAAAAGTTCAAGTCGTCGAATAAAAGAGTGTCCCATGCATAGAATATTGATGGGACTGACTGACGACATCTTGCTCTGGCGCGAAATATTAAATCTAAATATAGAAATCGAACCACCAGGAAAACCATGATACAGTTTACCGGCATCCAGGCGGTAAAGCAGTTAAAAATACTTACAAAGGTCACACCCCTAAATGATACAAACGTACCGTGACTTATCCTTGTATGCGCACAGCGTCTGTCTTGTCTAAATTGCTCTCAAAAAACCGCCTGCTGCAACACCAGGACCGCCGTCTCTGGCCTGATGTAAAAGGGTGTTGTGATGAAGGGGAGATTAACCCTTTGGTATAGTTTAGGTAGCACACCACCAATCTCTTACCTCTATTACATGCAATGTAAAGGTTTACCATAAATCATTTTATACTCTATGAAATGTTATTTATTCGATATATAGCGTACAAGGCGGTTATTATTGATGACTCAAAACATACCTTCATTTACGAAACACCCATCTTTTACGTTTTTCAAGTGTATTAATTTTCCTTTTGTTGCATACCCATCACTGGTCATTACACTACAGACTGCCAAGACGGTTACTACGGAAACAGATGTGAATCAGATTGTCCTAATACTTGCGGAAGTAATGTATGTGAGAAGGTTACTGGAGACTGTACAGGTTTGTATAGAAATTAGTTAATTAATGTGTGTGATATATCTGTAGTTGATGCAAACAACATCATACTTAGTACTATATATTCAATAGCAATGAAGTTTTCGTTTGATAGGCAATACACATATACAATCATCAATGGAGAAACGTTACGTAAATACCTGCATCCATAGACATATACCATGTGAACAGGTGTGTTTAGTAATTGGTTGTACGAGATGTAATGTGTAATAGTCCGTTGTTTATGCAAGGTACATGGCAATTGTGTTTATACAAATACACTTTAACCGGTACGTAAATTGCATCAATGTCAATAAAAAGTATGCATATGGCAATGGCCTTATACAACCATCAATCCAGAAAGTTATATAACTACCTTTGATCACAGCTATTTGATGCATGCTGAAATTAGTTAGAACTGGATCGTTGTAAAGAGGATTCACCTATGAACCAGATAGGACTGCCATTTCGCCTAGAATTTTTCCCAACAAAATGGGAACCCGGGGATTACAGATAACAAGATTCAATCCGATTTGATTTTATGAGCTAATCTATTTGGCAACACCACTAATAGATAAACAAATTTAAAAAAAATCACCATACAATATCGCACATTGTTTCTTAAGATCGGATTGCTAAACATATATATGTATATATATAGATCACAACACAGGGCTTTAGAAAACAGGGAAAATATCCGGACTTGTCCTAAATTGATATGGTGATTGCTGCCGATAGACAATGGATACACTTTACCTTCAAGACAACTTGGTCTCATTCTACATTTTCATTGGTCTTCTATTTTCCTTCTTCATTTTCATGAATCATCGTGTAAATCAATCTTTTGTTCGTCTCCTTCATTGCCCCTTTCGGTATGATACCATTAGTTGTTATCATTACACTTACACAGTAGTTGATAATTCACCTTTCAGGCACCCGGATCAACAGATTATCACGCATGAGCATATTAAACACTTACATGGTAATTTTAATTATCACTCATTCGGTATACATTACTAGAAACTACTTTTTTATTACTTATTTGTCTATAATATTATCATCGATACTGATTTAACATATTCATTGAATTTCCATTTTGATATTCCTTGTCTGAGAGTCCACTCATATCTATTCGCTCGTGTTCCAAATTGATTGGTCTGTGTTTATGTGTCGCTGTGGAGTACTATTGAGTACACGGGTGTCTGGAAATAATTTAAAGTATATTCTTGTTACTTCTATCACTTATAAACTCGCCTCGTGAAGACAGGAAGAGTCGATTTTGTCACCCCAGCGTTGGTTGCAAGTGTTCAAAGGCGTCAGTAAACTCCTTTTTACGTGTACTAGTGTGCTGATACTTTGGGGGTTTATGTTGAGCAATATACATGTATATATATTCAAGAGTTAGAAAAAAAACAAGATTCGGGAAAAAATAAATTCTTTAGTCTTTTTGACTTAGATTATTTATGTCAAAAACCAATGTTAAGTTTTTGGTGTAAATGTTGTGTTGAAAACATCCTTTAACTTCTTTATAATTGTACTAGGGTACTGAAATTTTGTTTGATGATTTCTGTAAGGTTTAACTTTTCCATCCCTTCCTGAATTAATCTATTTTAAATATAAAGAAAAACTATATTTAATTATCAACGAGGAAACAAAGGAAACCATATCTTAAAAAGTACGTTAATTAATGCTCCCATATAATTTGACTACCGACAATCTTTTAGTATCATTTGGTCAGCCCTTACAAGGGCACTGTAACAATACAAGTTCAACAGGTTCAAGGGCACCTGTTCAGGTTCAGACTCACAAGTTCAAGATCACAATAATTTGTTTGAAGAAAAAGTAGCTGCTATAAGGGTATATATCTCAGTTATTATTTCGCTTGAGAGAAAATGACAATACCGTTGTTTGTTTAATCTTTTCAAAGCAAGTTTTATATATAAAAAAAAAATAGAAATTTCTTTCACTTGCGAATCACTGATCTTGTGCAAGTGCATTTATACTTATTATGCCTTAATTTTGTTGTATTGCCATACATATATATCGTCATTGCTATTATAACATGTATGTATTGATGAACTTCTTGAATTATTTGAAAATGAACACATAAAAGACTTTACTGGAACTTCATCAATGGTTACTATTCTACAGACTGTCAAGACGGTTTTTACGGGTTGAGATGCAGCATTCAATGTCCTGCTAACTGTAGCAGTAATGTATGTGGGAAGGATCATGGATACTGTACAGGTTTGTATAGTAATTAGTAGTTTGTGTACCATGTCCATGGTTGATACAAATAATGCAAGTATTAAATTGTAATTGAAGTTTTACATAAGAGGCAATACTTATATACAATTATCAATCTAGAAAAGTTATGTAACTACCTGTATTCATAGATAGAGGCCATGTGAACAGGTTTGTTTAGTAATTGGTTGTATGATATGTGAAGTGTGATAGTCCGTTGTTTATGAAGAGTACATGAAAATTGTGTTCTTACAAGCACCTTTATACGGGTACGTAAATTGCTTAAATATCATTAAGAATACGCACATACGGCATTGTCATGCCAACTAGAATTTTCCCCAACAAAATGAAAACTGAGGTTTAAAGATAAAAAAAAGATACTATTTGATTTGATGAGCTAATCTATTTGGCAGCATCGCGAATTGCAAAACTATTATCTATCCTTTGACAATAAAAACTAAAAACACATCGCAACACAAAGCTTTAGAGAACGGGGGAAATTCCATGACTTGTCCAAGATTAACATGGTTATTTCTGAAAAAGAGTAAGCTTAACTTTTTTAGTTGCCATTATTACATTAACATAGTTCTTCATAATTTACCATTCAGACACCAGGATGAATAGAGCATATCTACCAGTATCTTCAGTAATACCAAATATACATTGTGTGCGGCAAAATATTAACCAGACGAGTGAACTATGTTTGGTATTAATGAAGATACTGTTAGACATTCTGTTTATTATATTTTTAGAACAAGATATACCGGATCAGCTTTTAATTATCCCCCATTGTCGTGTATAATCAGTGTTTTGATAAACTTAGAAAATGTGAAGACTCAGGAAAAAAGTGATATTTATCTAACAGTTTCGATAAATATTTTTGCGGGGGATGCCTCGCTTTTCTTTGTCGTAATTATTAAATAACAAATAATCTTCAGCCAATAATAATAATAATAAAACAGGTGGTTTATCAAATATCCCTACCGACTTCTGTAATGTTCAGTGATACTACTTCGTATTTCTTATCATTAGTTATCCCTTCTTTCCTTTTTTTTGTAATTCTTATTTCTTACTTCTTATTTGTAATATGTCACAAATTGAAACAAAGCAAAGAAAAGCACACTGATTTACTTTTATATCAGAATAAAATAACAAACAAGTTCTAACAAATAGATAATAAGATATAAAGGATAACAAATACGTAATTATAGATAAGTGGTAAGTTCCGTGTGATGATAACTATGGTTTACACCATTCGACAAGGTTACACACTTAATCGTTACCTATTTGATTTAATTTGACTTAAAAAAAAACATTAACCTCGAAGTGTGAAGATGATGTGAAAATCACAAAAAAAAAAAAAATCTGACAGTTTTAGAAAAATTGATAGAGGTAGTAAAAGATATTAGCGTTTGATATTTTTTACCAGTGGTAAAGTTGGTTCTGATAGCTGTATTTGTCAGTTAACAGGACCTTAAGGATTTGACTGAAAACATTAATATTGAAGAAGAAGAATCGCACATCTATCTCGATGCATTCTAGCTTTCAAAGCAAATGTTATCGATGAAAAATAATTTGCTAGCACTTGCGAACACGAGTTTCCTTTATTTTGGTGTGCGGTCATGGAATTTTAAATATTGAAATATTGTTCTTATGTTGTTATAAAAGTGATCATCTTTATATAAGTCGAATATTTAAACACTGGTAATCACATTTTATATTAAAAGCTCATCATTGTACTTAATTCAACAGACTGTAAGGACGGTTATTACGGAAACCAATGCCTATCTCCATGTCCTGGATCTTGTGGTGGAAGTAAAGTTTGTAATAAGGATACTGGGAATTGTATAGGTTTGTATAATAATCGGTTGTATAATGTGCACTTTGGATCATTTATGCGAATTATAACGATATGGCTACCTCAGTGTGTGATTTCAATATAACCAGATTGTAAGGACGGTTATTACGGAAACCAATGCCCATTTCAATGTCATGTTTCCTGTGGAAGTACAGGATGTGAAAAGGATACTGGGGATGAATCATCTATGCCAATTATAACAATACGGCTCCGTCAATGAGTGTTTTAAGTATAATCAGGTTGTAAGGACTTCCCAGACTATAATATATGGCGTTTGTTTGATACTCTAACCCTTAATCACATTGTGACGCGACAAACTGTTTTTTCCCGATGTCATATTTGAGTTACTTGATTTTAAGCAATGACAATATTCGTTTTGCTCTCTGCTTAGTACTTATCAGTACATAGGACTTTAATGACATGACTGAAAACATTCAGATCTAATAAGAATTAGCTCAAGTTTTATTGAATTCGGTGAAGCTTTCACAACAAATTAATATTTAAGAAGGGTTAGCTCACGTTTTATTGAATTCGATGTAGCTTTCGTAAAAAATGTTGTAAATAAAGCGGAAAATCGTTTTACTTGCGAACACATCTTATTCTTCTTGTTCTTTTTGTCGTGTATTCATGCACATATTTCCTTTGTTTTATTGTATTGTCATAGGATTATCAACATTGCAATATTATAATTCTTTGTATACACTATTGTTATTGTATTGTTATAAAAGTGATAATCGTTAAATGAGTCGAATGTTTAATACTGATACATCACGTTTCGTCATTGAAATTTATCAATGCCCTTTATTCTACAGACTGCCAAGACGGTTATTTTGGAGATAGATGTCAATATCAATGTCCTGTGTCACTTGTGTAAATAAAGTATGTGATAAAGATACTGGAAATTGTATAGGTTTGTATAATAATCCGTTTTATATTGTGATATTTAGATCATTTATGCTAATAAGAACAATTTGGCTTCCTCTATGAGAGTTTTGAATACAATCGGACAGTAATGACATATCAAATTATAATAGATGACTTTCTTTTCGACATTTGAAATTGCTTTTAATTAAAACCCTTGATTATTGATAAGCTACCAAGGAAACAGGACATTTGAAAGATCATTAACATAATCTGTAAACATTCTATATTTATAGTGTGTCCAGAAGGTAAGTACAATCAGAAGTGTGAACAGCCATGCCCGTACACATGTGGCAATAACAGCTGTGAGCAGAAAAGTGGAAAGTGTACTGGTAAGCATTGAACATTTAAATTTGATACAGCATGTCATGTTAAAGAGAAATATGTTTTTGTTCTACCACAGTTAGGATTTGTGTTTAAGAATATGTTGACCGCGACTGATTATACAGTAGAGGTTGTATCGATACTTTGTTACACGAATTACTAGCGTCAGTCACTATCTAAATGTTGTACCAATTACACTTAACTAAAAACAACGGCACTCTGCATATCACAAAACATTTTCAACTGTGATTGATCAGAGGGAAGGAAGGGATTGATAAAACAGTCGTTGAGGATTAGATTGATAGTTTGGAAGCTGGTTCTAATCAATGTAAGTCACATTCTGCTTGGATATTTTTCTTTTTTCGTCTTTTGTATGTAAGTGTTACTCCTAGACAAAATAATGTTAATATTACGAAAATACACTTATTTTTCAGATTGTAATGTTGGTAAATACGGTCCGACTTGTGCCAACTGTTCGGTTAAATGCTCTGCGGCAAAATGTGATTTCGATGGCCAATGCACTGGTATTTACTTTTCCTGATATCGTTGTTATCAGCTCATTTCCGTCTATGTATTGCAAATTTATGAATATATAGCACATTTAAACTTATTTTATGTAAAAATGTTTCTTTTGAAATACTGTTTTAAGTTCACGTGAAAATCGATCGTTTTGTTTATTTAATGAATTTGATTGAAATATACAATACAGACGGATGTGTTGACGGTAGATATGGAGACAGATGTGAACTGCCTTGTTTGGGAAACTGCACAAGTTGTACCCGGGATGGAGAACAGTGTTTAGGTAACCATTCGATCGCTCTTATCTATTGGTACTCTTACTTAAGAAACTAGGCTGACGTTTTAATATATTTCGTAATTATTTCTTTTTTTTTTACTCAAAATTTAATTGACATGTTCATAGCCACCACTCCCAAATGTACCGTTTCAGTCATAGTAGAAATCAAATTAAGTCGTATTACAGAAAGTTTTTTTTAAATGTCACGTTATTCAGTATCACAGTTTTTGATTTCAGGTTGCATTGATGGAATGTTTGGTAGTTTCTGTTCACGGGAATGTGGTCAGTGTGTTGGCCAGCGCTGTAATATAGACACAGGTCACTGTGAAACACCATGTCAAATGGGTTGGACTGGTCAACGGTGTGAAGTCAAAGGTATTGTTCACCAAAATTCTTGTTTAAACGACATTTTCGTGATTGTTAAGCTTCATCTCACATCTCGATAGCTTTATGTACCTTAATAAGACATTTAGAAGACAAATAAAGTACTCTTTGAACTTTTAAATTTGTTTAAATCTAATTGCAAACTGAATCACACAGAATGCTTTTTTTTGTCACTTGCAGCCGAGAAACAGACAGAGGATGACAGTAGCAATGTTGGCACATATGTTGGAGTCGGAGGCGTTTCAATATTTGTCGTCATGATTGTGATCATTGCGGTAGTTTGCATAATCAAACGGTTAGTGGGTATTAACGAGGTGGACGTAATGTTGACTTAAAGACTACTGCATGAATACACTGACTGTTATTATCATAAATCTTGATGCTATGATATACGCCAATGCACCACATAATCGCAAGCACGACACTAACATCAATACCAAAACACAATAGCCACGATATCCTGAGCAGCCAATATATCTGAGTCATGTATAATACATATCTAGTGTGATTTGAACGTTGCTATCCAAAATTGTGTTCACTTTCTTTTTCTTTTCAATCAGAAAATCATCCACATCCGGCGAAACTGCATCCTCACCCTCAGTGGCATATGGAGGGCCAAATCCTTCAAACAACTCGAACAGACACTCGGGTATTACATACATGCTTCTGTGTAGCATTATAATATTCGTTGCTTATTCTGCGACGAAAGTGATTTTGCTGAATTTCACGTTTTACACGTTTTAGGGCATTTGATGCATCCTATGTTGTACCATGCTTTATTTGAATCTAGTTATCTGAAACGAACATTTCGTTGTGGTATGTTTAGGCTATTCTAAAGACTACATTATCAATGTATCAGGAAATAATATAAACTTAAGCCGAACGATATAACGGAGTAGGTACAGTTTGTGTATACCAACAGTAAATCGATTACATATGCAACGCTGTATACAAAACTGGCTTTTCTTTCAGACGAAACAGGAGGACATGTCTATCTTAACCTTCAAGATGGAAGTATGCCAGAACAATCAGAAAACCCTGAAAATGTGTATTACAACGAAGGGCCAGTTGGGTTCCCCGTCAGTATGCTGAAGACACTTATATCTGAGAAAATGGAAGACGAAGAAAAGAAGTTTATTTCGGAATTTGAGGTATGTTTTTATTTTCATATTAGGTGTTTATGATGTAAAGTTCAATTATTGTGTAAAAGATGAACACATGAATAGGATATTTGAACAGGGATGAAAAGAAATGGCCAATGTGTTTTTAGCCAAGAAGGCGTCACTTACTGCCCGTACAAGAAAATGCGTCATTTACCACCAACACATTAATTAAAGGGGGTCAATTACTGCCGACACATTAATTAAAGGGCGTCAATTACTGCCGACACGTCAATCAAAGGGAGTCAATTACTGCCCACACATCAATCAAAGAAAGTCAATTACTGCCCACAAATCAATCAAAGGGGGTCAATTACTGCCGACACATTAATTAAAGGGCATCAATTACTGTTCTCAAATCAATCAAAGGGGGTCAAATTCTGCTCTCACATAAATCAAAGGGAGCCAATTACTGCCCACATATCAATCAAAGGACTTACTTTTCATACAGGAAAGGGCCTCAAAACAAAAGGTCAATGGGGTCTTCATGTTTACAATTTGGAAAGGGAGACAAAACAATTAAAGCGGTAAACTGTTCATCAATTATGTAATAATTTTCAAATATTCATAGTTATCGTTGTCCATGTCTCAACTGTATTTAAGGTTTTTATACTCTTGGATAGGTAAGTCATAAATTTTCACAACAGTCAGTTTTTAACCAGCTTTCCTTGGACGGCTGGTTTATATGACTTCTATCAGGAATCACTTGTGACTATTTCAGTCGTTGTTGTATCCCGGTATCTAACATTGATGCATAAAAAGACATTAGCGGAAAGGTAATCAAATTAGCTTCAATTAAACAAAACTGCTTTAACAGCGCACTAATTTATATTGATTATTAGCAGAAAAGTTACACATAAAATATAGATGCGGAACACGGGATTTAATTGATTATTCATTAATTTCAACGATAAAGTTAGAAGCTGAAAGAGGTGATAATAGCGAGAAATGTCTACTTTTAGTATTGTATTAAACTACTTTCAACAATCGACTTTGTTTTCATTAAGGACGCTTGTCACGTGAATAAAGATAGAATATAACCAATCTTGCGTGCATTTGATATCGTTCTTACAGGCATTTCCAGTCGGTGCAATTCATCCTCATGCGATTGCAGAGAAGAATAAGTCGAAGAATAGATTCAAAGCCATATATCCATGTAGGTATTCATATAGAAAGTCAATTTGTCTTACATATTATCGTTTAATTTCACATTTTTAAAAGTCTTAAAATCGATTAATTGGTGAAAGACTGTCTCCGCTGTATTTTACATTTGTTCATTTTATTCTGGTTCTCGACTTCTAGATCACTACACTTTTGAACCTTAGTCTCACCGACTAAAGACGACTAAGGTTTTATATTGATGATCAGTTATGATTCGGTATATACTGTATCTGTAACTAAATTCACCTAAATATGTATTATTTACCTGTAAACCTTAATTCAAAATCCACATTCCTAGTACTTTATATTCCATTGATAGAATATTTATGATATGACACATATATTCAATATTGTTTCAAACTTATCACTGCTTACTTTATTCAGATGACCATTCAAGGGTAATTCTTAACACAATACCGGGCGGAAATAGTTCAGACTATATTAACGCAAACTACATCGATGTAAGTATCAACCTAATATTCTTTGCTTGATAGTACCGATAGTAAAATGATAGAAATGTCATAAAATGGGAAACATTAAGATGATGTATAACTGAAATAAAACATGTAATTATTGTAACCCCATCAATTTGATGCTACTTTTCCAGAGTGTTGAAGAAAGGAAGGTGTATGTTGCAACTCAAGGTAAACGTAGCTACGTTAAGGAATCTGCTAATCTGCTACAAATCTAAGTCAAATTCAGGTTAAGTCACAATTTGAAATGATAGTTAAGGTGTCGGCAACGAAACAGCTTCCCAAGTGACACATTTGTGTATAATAATATATTTGACTGAAGTTATAGTCATATACAGATACTCATGAATTCATCTCGCTATAGCTCATTATATGTTTCAATAATTCTAACCTATAATATATGTATGCTTTCATTTTGTATAACTATATTATATACCATGTAAATGTGTGGTAGGACCACTCCCATCTACGACCGATGACTTTTGGAGGATGGTCTGGACTATAAACTCTGGAAAGATAGTGATGCTTACAAACCTAGTTGAAAGTCGAAAGGTATTATTTCAATTCAATACTTTTTTAAGAGCGAGATATACATTGTATAATTCCTCAACCAAGATACTCCTCAAAAATCTTTTTTGCTATGGTAAAATATGTTTAGAGATTTCTGTTAGTAAATTAATGTTAAGGAATTTCAGGCCTTGTTTTTTAAACTGTCCTCTGTCTCATAGCGATATCCACCATTTAATCTTATTGTCTAATGGGCGAAATATAACGTGGTCGTTAAGGTGAAAACTGCAACACTAGAGTATTATTATTACGTTTTTACGACGGTTTTACGTTATCACAGGACAAATGTGAGAAGTACTGGCCAGACGAAGGTGACTCCATGACAACAAAGACATTTGACATCATGCTGAACAGGGAACGAGATTATGCGTCTCACGTTGTCAGGAATATCACAGTAATTGATCGAAAGGTATCTCTTGAAATATGTTCTGTATCTATTTTAGATACCTATTTCAATTACCACGTGTCATACCTACTTACATTACTTAAAGCTTAAGTTGCTTATGCCACATTATCGTCGTCTAAATAACACTATATGTAAAGAATTATTATATATTTCTGTGCGATATGTTACCTGTACTTATTCTAAGAACAAGTATTTTTTTTTTATCTTACAGGTTATAATAGACAGCTTCCATAATTTAGTTATTATCTAATGATAAAATAACACGTATATATAATTTATATATTACTCAAACTTAGAATGATATATATTTAACCTATGATGATTTTTCTTTTAATTCAGTCAAAAGAGAAGCGAGATATCCATCAGTTTCATTTCACCACCTGGCCGGACCATGGGACCCCGAACACGTTAGAACTTGTCTTATTTCATCGTCGCGTAAAGCTGCACAAAACTACACTTCCTGGCCAGATGGTGGTTCACTGCAGGTACGGTAAAAAACAAAGGATTTTTTGTAAGCTATATGCATATATGTATTCTTCTTTTGAGTATGATGGATATTGTATATGAATGACACTGAACTACGTAGAATGTTATGGTTATAGTAATGTAACGAATGTTTGTGGATATGCTAATTATTCCATTTGAGTAAATTGATTTTGAACAGTAATATGGCTTTTAGCGAGTTTTCATTTTTAACTTTTGAAAATTAATTATCGATAGTGAAACAAATATCATATCCAACAAACACTAGCCGTATGACTTGTTTCTAACACAATAGACAAGTCATAACCGGCGGAATTATAACCAGGTTTGAATGCAATTGTTTGTAGACAAATTCTAAAAGTGGTAGTGACCTGTATAATCGACTGTAATTTTGAACATATAACATTTTCTGAGGTTGATATTACACTCCTCTATCAAATTGCCAATGTCTAGATCAAATATAACACACCTCAGTATTTGAAGACTGACACGATCAAACCTAAATAATATCTGGTATTGATAACATTTCGATTGCTCTACTTTATGTATGATTTGATATAAGACGTATCTCGTCATGTGTTTAACTACTTAACATTTTCGCAGTGCTGGTATTGGAAGAACAGGAACGTTTATCGCCCTTGACGCGCTGTTAGATTTCGGGAAAAAATATGACCGCATCAACATCCGCCATTATGTAAATATGATGAGAAAGGACAGAATGCATATGATTCAAACAGAGGTGAGGAATCAAATTCGCATATTTTTCCTGAATAAGGTCCGGGCTGTTTTATGAACACCGCCTCTCTCCCCTACTGCACAGGGAACGTTTTGTCACTTCGAGACAACTTTGATATCAAGCTAGTATGCATCGAATATCTAAATAGTAGAAGTACTGTACATGAAAGAACATTTAATGTAGAGAAAAAGTTAATGAAAGCAGATGAAAAGCAGATGCTTAATAATGAAATGATAAATTTAGGTCTATGCTTACTAAATAATTTGAAATGGAAGTTGCATAATAAGACAGATAATAATTATACACATGTAACCGTGTTGCTTTTCATACAAGATAAAAGCCGGTAGTAAGATGATGAGTTCTTTATTCTGAAGAGTTTCAACCAGGTATTACACACAGCACATGTTGTACAAAACGTGAACACGAACGAGAACCAATACGGAAAGGAATGGAATGTAATGTACCGGTAGTCACTCTGGAATAAATATATAAAAATATACTAGACACTGAGTAGCACGAACAGTAGAACTTGCACACACATACATAACTAAGGGAGATAACTCGCTATTATAATTTACATAAATAATTCCATTTTAGATAGAATTACTAAAATATCACAATAGATATAACCTTTACAATATTAAAGATTTACAAATTCATTGACTTCAAGTAAATAGTATTAATAATAACTTCTTACGAAGTACTAGTGGGGTGACACCTAAAGGAGTGTCACAGAAAGAATGAAGTGTAGTGAGGGGCGATAACTCTATTTGAGCATGAAAGACAGATAAATACAAATAAATCCCCTTCCTTTAGCATTAATACCTTCACTTGCACCGATTTTCCTCACTTCCACTGAATTTCCTCATTTGCACTTAATTGACACACGCGACATTTATCTAAGTTTAAAAATTCATACTGGCCTGAGGAAATTGAAAGTTATGGGGGTTACCAGTGCAATAATTCTCACACATTCTACAGTTTTTTGGAATATCACACTTTAATTGATTATGAGACATCAATTCGCATCTATCCAAGCATAAGTTCAGGGACTCTGGTGTGTTGTTCAATGAGGTAGTCACCTCTTATACAAATATATACCTCCGATACAGTAATATATTACTGGTACCGCCTATAAAATAATTGTTCTCAAAATTCTACAGTTTTCTAGAATATGACACTTCAATTGATTATGAGACATCAATATTGGCATCTATCCAAGCATAAGTTCAGGGCCTTTTGTCTGTTGTCAGGGTTCTAGTGTGTTGTTCAATGAGGTAGTCATCAACTACTACAAGGAGACCAAGTCTCAAAATGATCTTGCATGACTGAACCATATGTGTGGTGATTAAACCAGCAGACAAACCAAACTAAGTTCAGCTCAGGAACAAATGCACATGCAGTATTCTAAGTTTTAAAAATGTCATGCATCATTTGAGGTAAAAATCATCCAGATCAATAAGGGTAAAGGGGTCTTGCCCAAAGACACAACCACAACAGCCCATACCGGCCTGATTGTCAGCTTCCCTTTTCTTCTGCAGGATAACTGTTCAAACTTTTCTATACTTTTTCTATAAATATAATATTAACAAACTTGGTGTATTTGGTTTAACGTCCTATTAACAGCCAAGGTCATTTAAGGACGTCCCAGGTTTAGAGGTGGAGGAAAGCGGGAGTACCGGGAGAAACACTACCAGCCTACAGTCAGTATCAGTTAATTATAACTTCCCCTTTCGAACTAGCAACCCAGAGGTGTAGGGTTAGTGATAAAGTGTCGCGACACCTTAACCACTCGGCCAACTCGGCCCCTAAATAATAAGTAATTAATAAACTTTTTTACAGTGGCAATAATACAAAAGAATGGAAAATTATGGAAAATTTGTTTCTTAATATCTATAATGCCTTGAAATTGAGAGAATAGTTATACAAGATGAAATGAAAACCATATTTTATGTAAAGTCTCAAAAACATTTTAATGAAGTTTTTTTTAAAGTAGAACAGAGGGAAATTACTTGCGGTCTAAGGCCTCGTTTACAGTAACTGTTTAAAACTTATTAATTCTTATTTGTCACAGTTGCAATTGTAAAAGATGTGAAAATTAAAGAAAATGGTGTTATCCCAATATCAAAATAGTTTGATATCAAGAGAATAGTTCTACAATGTGAAATTAAAACCAGATTACATGTAAAGTTTCAAAATTCTGAATTTGTTTCTTCAGTACAAAATAGAGGGAAATAAACTTTGGCCAACAATTTAGAACACCCTTAAGCTTCCTAATGTAAATATTTGCATACATGTATAGTGGTGTTGGCCTAAAAAAGAAACATATACACTATTTACATGTACACTAGTCCCTGTGTTACTGTATTTTACCTGTGTGCAGATGACATTATGAAGAAGACTATTTTGTAGAATTGTTATCATAAAATCATGGTCATTGTTTGAATATATCGAATAATTTTCTATAATATACCTTTAGATTTATAAGTAAACTTTAAATTCAAAAGATAAAAAAAAACCCAACTACATGCATAATATGGTTCCCCAACATTGAATTTAATTATGTGCGACACAATAAATACATGATAGTTCAAAAAACTTTAGTATAAATTGGTCAGAATTGGTTTCTTGCACATTGCTTTCTTTGGTATATGTAAGTGAAAGGTTGAAATATGTTGGTATGGTATTAAAGCAAAGATATTTCAAAATTTACCAATTGCTACCTGTGGGCAGATGACATTTTGAAGAAAAACTATCTTACAAAATAGTGATAACAAAATATTGGTATTTCTTTAATAACTGATTAAAAATTAAAAAGATAAAACAAAAATACAACATGGTTTCACACCTTAAATTAGTTAATTAACTATATATAATGTGATATAATAGTTGACATAATTTTAGTAACATTTTGTGTGAACAGGTTTCTCGCACATGGTTTCTTTGGCACATGTAAGCAAAGGGTTGAAATATGTTGAATATGTCAATTATGGAAGTGATGATAAAGCAACTTATAGATACTTGAAAATTTACTAATTCATGAAATTTCAAAGTCAACTACATGTACTTTGTAAAATTGTTACAGCTAAAACCTGGTAACTCTTTGATTTTGTTAAATAATTTCCCATCTTATGCTTTTTTTGTAATAAGTTGAAATTAACTTAATTTCAAAAGATAAAAAAATGCATGACATCTTTCTATACACCAAAAACAACTGAATTTTACTTAATGTGACATAATAATTGACAATATTTTAGCTTCAAATTGTCAGAACAGTTTTTTTGCATGTTGTTTTCTTTGGTGCATAAAAGTGAAGGGTTTAAATATATTTGGAAATTTATTTCATTTTATATTAATGCAAAAGATGTCATAATTTGACACTGTTCTAAGAACCATCTCAATAAAGTGCAGGTCAGAGACTTCAAAATTTAAAACATTAGAATATAGATATTTCATTAAGAAATTGAAAAAAAATCTATTACTGAAAACGAATTGTTCAGTATACTGTTAGGGTGTACTGAAGTATATGTATAGTAGTTCCTTGAAAGCTCGTGTCATTGTAAGCTAATATGTATGAGATATGATTCTCGAAACGTCGTGGCTCCTCAACATAAACAAACATCAGCTGATCAAGACATCAAAGCATCAACTAACGACACAGTAATTTCATTAAACAATCAAACAATAAAGAAATTAAATATTACATATTTAAACGTCGCCTGTCTCTAAAACGTTAATGAACACGTAGCTTTTACACTAGGCCTGCTGCCAGTACTGGAACGGAAGCCTACGACTACGGCTACGACTAAGTACGAGTTTAGATTTGTTATCGAACGCTGGTCTAGATTGACGATGAATACTGATCCTGGAAAGCAACAAATATGGTCATAGTAGAACAACTATAACCTCAAATATCACATTTAATATGATAAAATAATAAAAAGTCCTGGTCCTGACGGGAAAATGTAATACAACTCACTTAGACTGCAGCTAAAGCCTGGAGTTGAACGAGTAAGCGGCGTGAAGTCCCCGGTGTTGTTCCATCCGGACCTCCTCGGGGAATCATTTCAGAGATAATACCCGATGAGTTCAGGATGGCTTTATTTCTATAGTCGTCCTTTATATATGCGGTCAAGCCGACCATTCCAAGTGTGCTAATAATTTCTATTACATATAAACTTCATACGTCAATTTTAACGGACCAGTTGATGTTAATGCAGGCTTTAAAAGACATCATCAAGATGATTCGCGTAAAACAAATATAAAACCAGTTGAGTCGTAATGATTTTAATGCTTATAACTGTGTATGGCGACCCGGTCTATCTGTTCCAACCGTGCTAAACGGAAAGGAAACGCCGGTCTGGCGTCATCAAAACTGGCAGCCTATTTATAGGTAAATACCCCAGTCGAGTGGAAAAATACTGAGAAGGTCGAAAAAATAGGCCATTTTCAAAACAATCTTGTAATCGTTCTGCTGAAGATATCGAAAAACTCAACAGACACTTTTCTTCAGGAAACATTTATCTCTTTGTATGTGCATTGTGTATATATATGGATTTTTTTCTGAATTTTGAGGGCGATTTAAACAGAACCTCTTGGTCAAAATGTCGATTTTGGCATGTTTGACCCAAAATATCTCACAAAAACGATTTTCCACGGGGATACCAGATACACCCAGACCTAGATAGAGTCGAGTTTTACAATGGCTCAAAGTATCAACCGAATTGTATTTACCAATTTTTCTGTCCTCAAATCGCTATTATATCCGGCAAAATAGACGAATTAGCTCGTATTATCATTACGTTCCGTAAGGAACGATAACTCTAATGAGTTATCGCCCCTCACTACACTTCATTCTTTATTATAACATTATAGTTAAATTCATAAGAATTACAGCTATATAAATGATCTACAGCCTATCATATATATACATCATTGAAGAATTTAAGTTACATAAATATTACATAACATTAACCATTTATAAATAAAATATATTAAATACCTGTGTGTGGCACAGAGCCATCCTACACAATACTTCCAAGTTCTCTGTCAATATCTTTCTCTTTCAATATATTCTAAAATAATATAAATAACTATTTACTACATGTACTCTGATTACAAATAGATGAATATATTTCAAGAATCAAAATAACCATTTTCAAAACTATCAACTTTACACATTTACCTCTAGCTCTACAACTGAAATTACAGAAATAAGAAAATAACTAATTTTACCAAATACTTCAAAATCATCACTTATCTAAATTAGCTATACTTATAAAAATCAAAGAAATAATAGAAATAATAGAAACTTACTTTAACCTGTCTAAAATCTTGAACCAGGAAAATATACTTGTGGTCAGCTTGACCGACAGGAGTCTAACTACCCTAACAATAGCATTCCCGCCAAAAACTGACCAACAAAGGAAATAAAATAGTGACCAATAAAGTAC
>NW_022980837.1:0-13090 GCF_902652985.1 Pecten maximus
AACGAATATCCGTCTGTATCGATTTCAAATGCGATTTAGTCAAAATAGCCATGTCGATCAGCTATCTTCAATATCTGATTTGATTTAGAGCCAATAAAATGCATGCAATCTCATTAAAACGGGTTATGTTTATTTATAACTACAGTTCAGAATAATTTTTGTAGCACACTCGTCACAACGTTTGGTGCAGGATCACGTACAGACAAAATCGACAATTGCAACCAAATCTTAGCCTACAGAACCTTTAGCCTACCAGCTGGAAAGAGAGCCGACTGCAATTGACAGTTTGAACTCATTCCAGCCTGATTAATAAAATATTAGAATTATCTTAAACAGTTTTTACAAGACATAATCAATTTAATATCATTCTATCAACAATGTATGATTTTGCCGACAATTGTTACATAGGGGATGGCGGAATAATAAATTCAATGGCGGCAGTTTCGAAAAGCTTGGTTTCATTGTTAATGAAATAGTGGCCTGTCATTGGTCAAAATTTAGAGATTGTCAGATTATGATGAAATCTGATATGTAGATGATTTATGATGCTACAAACATGACTGCGACTTTTACTAGCGTCTGAAAATGTTTGATTTCAATAAAATGGCATTTCAAGGTATTATGACTTTAGAAATAACATTGTGGTTTCTTTAATCTTCATTATCGACTGCGGAGGTTGTTTTGGGGACTTCTGTCAAGTTCTTCGCTACAATAACCACATGTCACTTGTGGTTTTGTACAAACCTATGAGATTGATGGGTGTTAAGCTGTGCTAGTAGACTTGTAAAAGTCCTCTACCTTGATTTTGCATCGGTAGTATCCGTTCATTTTGTACACATCTTTTTCATTTTCAAATTATCCAATAACAAGGTTGAATAGTTGCTAAGCCATATCAAAGGAATATGTGATAGCTTTCAGGATCGGTGTTATGCCTTTAACATATCAACAAAACGGGTGGATGATCTGAGACACCATTCTATACTATTAATCAAGGTCATATATATGCGATGACACGGGAGCTTCGTTCTTTGGGTGAAAATTTCGTCGAAACACTAGAAACATCTACTCGGAACACTGGTTCTGGAAAAAAAAATATAATTTACTCATTTTTGTGGAGTAAAAAGAACAAAAATGGCTGTCCACACATGCTCGAGAACGTTTTCATTATCGATTGGATCGGTTGGAATAGTTATTCGCTTACGAAATAAGGGCGGACTTGTTTTCATATTAGCCTTGATACATGTATAACGAATTAACGTATTAACGAACAGGCCCATTATAGGGAACACCGTCTTGTTTTTCTCGTCCTTTTTACATAGAAAGTGTTCTTGCTCTACTCTAGGGTCAACTAAACGATCGTGCCTAAGGAGTCTCCAAATGTATTGCACTAGAACAGACCGGGACATGGCTATATAATTGCAAGTAGGATACTAAATACACGGGTACAAGCTTGATGCCTGATAATGTCATCTGGCAAAGAGTGCATTTTAGCAATCCAAATTAAGAGAGCCTTCGATGATAAAGGAAAATATTCGTTTGTAATGTTTAGTAATTTTACAATGCGAAAATAGACGTTATGATAATACTTCAACAAACTGTATGAATAAATGGTCGTTCCCTGTCATATTAGTATCCGTATACATGTACATGTACTTATGTGTGCAGGTATACCTCTTACTATAAGTAACGTGTATGTCGGTAGCGACTCTGAAGCTAGCCATGATGTGTTTCAATACCTCCGAACGGAACGAGCCTCCATATCGGGTGCCTTCTTTAGTTAAACTTTTGTTGGGATTTGTGAGTTTTTCTACAGTGGACTGGTGTAACGTTAAAAAAGGACCCCCCAATGAGGTCCCCTCATTCAACATAAGCTTAACCGATCTCTCTGACAATAGAGAGGAGATTCAGTTCAACTAACAACACAGCTTTTCTATCAGAAAGCATGTATCCATCTTGGTAGATTCGTGATTCACCGTTCAGTATAGGGCAAAATCCAATTTTCATCCTAGTTGTCGCTATTAAGTCACTAGTTGTACAAGTTGTGTCATTACTCTTTGGTGTCACACTCTCTTGTACAAGCTGTGCCATTAGTATTTGGTGTCATACTCCCTTGTACAAGCTGTGCCATTAGTATTTGGTGTAACACTCCTTTGTACAAGCTGTGCCATTAGTATTTTGTGTAACACTCCCTAGTACAAGCTGTACCATTAGTCTTTGGTTTAACACAGTAATGTAGTATCTCTCTGTAAGTTCCCAGTCTATGGATGGTAGGGAGAAGTTATTCTATAGTGTACCTCTCTGTAAGTCGCCAGTCTGTGGATGGTAGGGAGAAGTTACTCTATGTTGTACGTTTTCAACGTTGAATATGGACCCTGAATGCCTTTGAAAATGGGTCGTGCCGCTGAAAAATGACAGCTTAAAAGGTCAAAAATTGACTCTTCAACATAAGCTTAACCGATCTGCTCCATTGTAACATCAAACAATTACAGAATATGTATTTAAAAGACGTTTTAAAACTCAACCTGAGAGGGAAATGTATGAAATATAACGGCAAATCTTCTTTGTAAATCGCCCCTGCCTTTGAAGTTATCACTGTGCGGCACTGTGCACGTGCTTGTTTCTTTGATGTGTCAATCAAATTAGACTCCACTTTATAGCGGGGACTTATTGCGGGTTGCGATTAAATAAATAATATTAAAAATGAGGTTTTAATATCACTTTTCAGCGTTTTATAAGAAACAAGCACGTGCACAGTGCCGCACAGTGATAACTTCAAAGGCAGCGGCGATTTACAAAGAAGATTTGCCGTTATATTCCATACATTTCCCTCTCAGGTTGAGTTTTAAAACGTCTTTTAAATACATATTCTGTAATTGTTTTCAAGAAATAAAGTCGGAAAGCCTCTAATTTTGTCACATAGAAACGTGTACTGAAGTTTATTTAGTGATCCTCAGTGACTTGTCACTGAAAGCGGAAGTGACGTCATAGACATCTTCAACATCCATCCATGAGGACGTTCGCTGTTTCGACTGATAAAGAATCAGGTAAATATGCATGTTTTAAAAACCCGTGGAACGGGAATAGCCTGGTTGGCTTTGACCTGGATGGTCCATTTTGGCTTTGGTAGCCTTATTTTCCGCCTGGATGGCGCGATGGTTATATTTCTTGACGGATTGGAAATCCGTGAGCTGGTGGGGTCAGCTTCATATCAGGGCCGGTTGCTCGCTATCAGTCATGCAAGACTTTTTCTAAATTTGGTTATATGGTATGCATGTAAGGAGTACTATTATGATAGTGCTGGTTGTTATATTTATTGACGGTTACACTGCGTACTTATATATTGCTTGACATAGATTCGAGCATGGCTAATTTTACCAACGACTTGAACGGGTAAAGGGAGGTAACTCTAATATTATTGTTTATACCGCGTTCGAGTACGAACATCTGCTGTGGTACATAATTGGGTTGGAGTAACAATAATGGTGTCCCTGAGCACGTTTTGGAGTTCGATAGCGATTGTTTGTTGTGTTCTATGTGTAGTATATTTCTCTTGTTTAGAACATGGTCCTTCCAACTACATTGAAAAAGAGACATACTCTGAAAGGAAGGAATGTCCTTCCTGCCATCAGAAGGCTCCAGGAGGGTGCCCCGGTAAAAGCCCTTGCAAGGATGATGGCAGGTCGTAAAACGGAGGACTTGTCTATGCGGGTAAGGCTGAAGGGAGTAACTGTTTTGTAGTTGAGTAGAAATATAATTATAAATCAGATATTAAATAATTAATTAATTATCTGATAATCCTTCCGGTATCAGTATCAATAACCATGAAATAATTAAGGTAAATATGTGATATAACGTAATTATATTTTGACCAACACATATCCATACATTGATACAAAAGGGATAACAAGTGTCTGAAATATTTACAACTGTCTGATTATTTGAATAGGAATAGAGATACTAGGTGTCTGATTTTTAAGTGACAACAAATGTCTGAAATAGATATGATTTCCGGATTTGGGGGACACAATTATAAACTATATATTTATCTAGGAAAGAATTTATATAGGCTATGCCTGTTGTTAGATCCTTTTTCCTTTTTGATATAAATTGGTTGAGATTGAAAAATATAAGTTTTTATGCTTTAAAAAAAAAAAAAAAAAAAAGCTTTGAAAAAAAAAAAAAAAATCAAGTGATGATGGGTGTCTGAAATAACAAATAGGGGGATAGAAAAACATGTTGAAAACATCACACTGGCAGAAATACTTCAGTGAGAGAGTTATGTCCCATCCTTTGTTACACATACCATTGTTATCAAACTTGACTTAACCTTGTGGCTAGTCCTCCACCTCTGGGTTGCGAGTTTGAAACCAACGGTGGGCAGTTTACCAGGTAGTGGTACTGATGACTCTGGTTGTAATAGGATGTAAAAGAAAATAACAAACCAAACTTAACTCTGTGTACTGATCCGAGTCATATTGTCAAATGTCAGTTAACACTTGATCTGTCATCATGTCATGATATGTACATTGTATATACCATTATTGCATGTATATCTATATCCATACCCCTATTCCCTCACACCCTACCCAACCCCCACCCCTGTGTATCAGCATAAATGGTATATATGATTAGTTGATAGTATTCATCTGGTTATTCAATGTCCATTACAACTTATATACAAATAAGATTAATCAGGGAAATCCTGAAAGTTGAGTGTATAGTGGTAGAATAATTTACTCTGGGATTTGATTGCAGGATGTGGAAAAATATGTAAATGAACTCACTGATGAGTCCCTCTCAGACCAATTAGAATTGGCAGGAAAGAACAAGGAGGATATATCAGAGGCACGCCTCCTCCTACATTATCTGATAGTTCTGGCTAATGAGAAGGGACAACCCCAAGGTCAGGATCTACTTGAGGCACCGGGAACATCTACAGAAGCACAGGTAAGTGAGAATCATTGGTATGGTCAGTGTGGTCATACATATTTTATATTATAATGTCTTTTACCTATTTAACGAGCATTTAACCAAAATATATTTGTATCTAATGTATAGATATATATAGATAAACATATGAACAGTGTAGACAAGTTTTCAGTGAGAATGTATGCCTGCAGAGATAATAATTACAAGTATACACACAGGGAAAAGCCTGAAAACTGAGCCCCCCCCCCCCCCCCCCCGGGAACAAAACTGAAGATTTTATTAATTTGTTACAGGGCGACATCACACAAGAAAACGCTTTGGTACGTAATAATGATGAACCACCAAACAAAAGGTCAAAATCTTGGTCCGGCTCACTGGAGGCAAGAATTGCGTTTTTGGAAAGCTCCACATCACCAAAGGTTTCCGACATTAAAGAGAGGGTGAGGATACTTTGCCTTCAACCAGAACCAAGTAATTCCTTAATCCTTCTCACATTAGAGGAACTTGCAAAAGCAGCCAGGAGTGCTAACCATGAGGAGTCGGGTCTATACGAGGAACTTTTGAGACAAGTTCATAGACTACAGTCTAAGGTCTGCCTTCCAAAGCTCTGTCTATCTGTCTTAGGGGGGAATGAGTCTGAGAAGATATCAAAAGCTATTGCCAAGTGTATGAAGGATGTCATAGACACAGCCAAAGAATCAAAGAAAGAGGCACCACTGGTAGGGAAAACACAAACCACTCTGTCGCCATTGGACAACTTGTATGTCACATTACCCCTACCAGGGGCAGACCTGGCCCCTATGCCTTTTCCCCTGCAACAACATCCTAATCCTATGTATGGATCTTATCGGGGTTATGTTCAGCAAGGGTATGGTCAGCAGGGCTATGGCCAAGGGTATGGTCAAGGGTATCGAAATTATAGGAGGGGTGGTTTTAGGCACCCTGGGCAACGCCCTAGAGGAGCATGCCTGGTTTGTGACAGTACAGCCCACCAGGTCCGGGATTGTCCAAAAGTAAAAGAGTTCAGGCAAAAGTAATACTTGGAAGATTGCAAATTTACAACAAATGTTCATATGTTTACAGTGTCAAATTATGTTTACCAGAAAGCAACTGGTTTGATAAAACTGTTTACTTAATTAATACTCAATAATTAAGATACTTTTGGTTTATATATGACCAATTGTGATGTATAATTGAAATGATCATGATGCTTGTAGTCCTACAGGGAGATATAGATGCATTGTACTAACATTATACTAGAGTTATGTATTGTCTTCTTAGTAAACTATTATAAATAGGTTAGCTTGTAAGTTATAATGGTACTTCCTCCTCTGCTGTCCAAAGGACACTGACGCCTTAGTGAGTTACACTCACGTGGGTAGCGGACGAGGGGGTTCCACTTATTTCAATGTTACTTATGCTGGTCCTGTTTTTTGAATTATGCATACCTTCTGTGTATTACATAAGTGCAGAGAGGATGGCCGCTGTGATGGTGGAATTACGAAAAAAAAAAAAAAAAAAAAATTGTATACAGGTCCCAAAATGGGAACTTGAAAGTGGTTTTAATCCGACAAATATAAGGGTCCGACAAGGACCAGCATGGGTGACATTGGATGGTGGAGCCTCTTTGTCCGATGCCCACGTAATGTCGCAACTAGACACGGACTACACTATTAGAAAGTTATCTTTAAGAGACCCCTCAATCAACTTCATTCTCACCTGTCTGATTGGAAGGATATTTTGCAGGGATATGATGATGAAGGGAGGAAAGTTATTACAGGGTGGCTAGAAAATGGTGTAGACATATATGACTTTTTCATCATTTCAAAGGTAACTTCAAAGGTAGAGCTTTTGATAGTAGTACACCTCCAGTACAATACTTTCCTAACTCGGGACATCGTAGAGACCATGTAGACTTCATTGTGAAAGAGTTGTGTGATAGAATAGAGAGTGGTTCTCTCAGTCTCCTAGGTAAAGTTGGAGAGTGTGAACTACCAAAGGTCATCATGCCCTTACTAATCGAGCCCACTAAGCCTCGACTTTGCCTGTGCCATGATGAGAGGTACCTTAATCTGTGGATCAAAGATCTCCCTTTCAAACTAGAAACTCTAAGGGATGTCCATAGAATGATTGAAAAGAATGCCTATATGATCACCCTTGACGAAAAATCAGGTTATGATCATATTCTGTTGTCAGAAAGGTCTCGCAATAATTTTGGCATTCAGTTCGGTGGTTTTATTATGACATACTGCACTTTGCCCTTTGGGTGGAAAGCCTCCCCATACGTGTACCAGTCTGTTGGAATGGTTGTAACAAATTACCTTAGAACAAAATCTATCTTGAATGCGCAGTATATTGATGATCGGTTAGGGGTTTCAGACACAATGGGGACAATCCATATATATAGAGGCAAAGCAGATAGTGTATACTATGGTTCAGGTCTTGACAAGGTTAGGCTATACTCTGGCACTGGATAAGTGTTCTCTGGAACCTGGCACAATTAAGAGGTTTCTCGGCTTCTTGATCAACTCCATTGATCAGGCTTATTTACTGCCTGATGACAAGAAAACTAAGTTTGCTAAACTGAGAGAATAAATCCTATCGCACCCAGAGGTAGATGTCAGAACCTTGCAAAGGTTCTGCGGCAAATATATATCCATGAATATAGCTGTACCTGGTTGCAAGCTTTTCTGCAGAGAAATGAACAGAGCTCTTTCTGTGGCTCTGAAGAACAGTAGGAAGATTCCAGTCACAGGTTCTGTTCGTGAGGAGCTTGAACACTGGTGCTTTTTGGACAATTGGGGAGGCTGTATGAAATGGAGACCAGAATACCACAAGTTAATTGAAATGTCCACTGATTCTTCAGGGTATCGTTATGGAGCGGTAGTAGCATTGGATGAGAGGGTGACTATAGGTGATTATTTGGGTGAAGGTGATCTTCTATTGGGTCCGTAAGGGGTTTGTCCCTGATTTGGAAGGGTTGAGATGGCCATTATATGCATACAGAATTGCATTTGCCTGTACATAACTCCCAACATTGAGGTGCCTAGTTTCAGATCAGGATGTGCTGTTACTATGGCACTCTCGGGTTCAGTTGACCATGCTGAACAAATGATGACTCACTTGGGTTGGTTCACTAAGGAGAGTGCAGAGTATTACGGGCGGCTGCACACAATGGCAGATTCTGCATTAGTTGCATCAAAATTGGCTAAAACAACAATAGATGCAAGCAAAATTGAGGAAGTATTCAATACGAATGCTAATTTTGCATCATTGAAAATGTTGAAAGATTTTTTAGGTTAATCTGGTCAGGTACCCATTTTCTAGTCAACTTTGAGTGTTTCGATACACTTTATAGTCAATTTGAATAGTTCCCTGTACCATTTACCACATTTTATTTAGGTAGTAAATTGGAAAGGAAGGAATGTCCTTCCTGCCATCAGAAGGCTCCAGGAGGGTGCCCCGGTAAAAGCCCTTGCAAGGATGATGGCAGGTCGTAAAACGGAGGACTTGTCTATGCGGGTAAGGCTGAAGGGAGTAACTGTTTTGTAGTTGAGTAGAAATATAATTATAAATCAGATATTAAATAATTAATTAATTATCTGATAATCCTTCCGGTATCAGTATCAATAACCATGAAATAATTAAGGTAAATATGTGATATAACGTAATTATATTTTGACCAACACATATCCATACATTGATACAAAAGGGATAACAAGTGTCTGAAATATTTACAACTGTCTGATTATTTGAATAGGAATAGAGATACTAGGTGTCTGATTTTTAAGTGACAACAAATGTCTGAAATAGATATGATTTCCGGATTTGGGGGACACAATTATAAACTATATATTTATCTAGGAAAGAATTTATATAGGCTATGCCTGTTGTTAGATCCTTTTTCCTTTTTGATATAAATTGGTTGAGATTGAAAAATATAAGTTTTTATGCTTTAAAAAAAAAAAAAAAAAAAGCTTTGAAAAAAAAAAAAAAAAATCAAGTGATGATGGGTGTCTGAAATAACAAATAGGGGGATAGAAAAACATGTTGAAAACATCACACTGGCAGAAATACTTCAGTGAGAGAGTTATGTCCCATCCTTTGTTACACATACCATTGTTATCAAACTTGACTTAACCTTGTGGCTAGTCCTCCACCTCTGGGTTGCGAGTTTGAAACCAACGGTGGGCAGTTTACCAGGTAGTGGTACTGATGACTCTGGTTGTAATAGGATGTAAAAGAAAATAACAAACCAAACTTAACTCTGTGTACTGATCCGAGTCATATTGTCAAATGTCAGTTAACACTTGATCTGTCATCATGTCATGATATGTACATTGTATATACCATTATTGCATGTATATCTATATCCATACCCCTATTCCCTCACACCCTACCCAACCCCCACCCCTGTGTATCAGCATAAATGGTATATATGATTAGTTGATAGTATTCATCTGGTTATTCAATGTCCATTACAACTTATATACAAATAAGATTAATCAGGGAAATCCTGAAAGTTGAGTGTATAGTGGTAGAATAATTTACTCTGGGATTTGATTGCAGGATGTGGAAAAATATGTAAATGAACTCACTGATGAGTCCCTCTCAGACCAATTAGAATTGGCAGGAAAGAACAAGGAGGATATATCAGAGGCACGCCTCCTCCTACATTATCTGATAGTTCTGGCTAATGAGAAGGGACAACCCCAAGGTCAGGATCTACTTGAGGCACCGGGAACATCTACAGAAGCACAGGTAAGTGAGAATCATTGGTATGGTCAGTGTGGTCATACATATTTTATATTATAATGTCTTTTACCTATTTAACGAGCATTTAACCAAAATATATTTGTATCTAATGTATAGATATATATAGATAAACATATGAACAGTGTAGACAAGTTTTCAGTGAGAATGTATGCCTGCAGAGATAATAATTACAAGTATACACACAGGGAAAAGCCTGAAAACTGAGCCCCCCCCCCCCCCCCCCCCCCCGGGAACAAAACTGAAGATTTTATTAATTTGTTACAGGGCGACATCACACAAGAAAACGCTTTGGTACGTAATAATGATGAACCACCAAACAAAAGGTCAAAATCTTGGTCCGGCTCACTGGAGGCAAGAATTGCGTTTTTGGAAAGCTCCACATCACCAAAGGTTTCCGACATTAAAGAGAGGGTGAGGATACTTTGCCTTCAACCAGAACCAAGTAATTCCTTAATCCTTCTCACATTAGAGGAACTTGCAAAAGCAGCCAGGAGTGCTAACCATGAGGAGTCGGGTCTATACGAGGAACTTTTGAGACAAGTTCATAGACTACAGTCTAAGGTCTGCCTTCCAAAGCTCTGTCTATCTGTCTTAGGGGGGAATGAGTCTGAGAAGATATCAAAAGCTATTGCCAAGTGTATGAAGGATGTCATAGACACAGCCAAAGAATCAAAGAAAGAGGCACCACTGGTAGGGAAAACACAAACCACTCTGTCGCCATTGGACAACTTGTATGTCACATTACCCCTACCAGGGGCAGACCTGGCCCCTATGCCTTTTCCCCTGCAACAACATCCTAATCCTATGTATGGATCTTATCGGGGTTATGTTCAGCAAGGGTATGGTCAGCAGGGCTATGGCCAAGGGTATGGTCAAGGGTATCGAAATTATAGGAGGGGTGGTTTTAGGCACCCTGGGCAACGCCCTAGAGGAGCATGCCTGGTTTGTGACAGTACAGCCCACCAGGTCCGGGATTGTCCAAAAGTAAAAGAGTTCAGGCAAAAGTAATACTTGGAAGATTGCAAATTTACAACAAATGTTCATATGTTTACAGTGTCAAATTATGTTTACCAGAAAGCAACTGGTTTGATAAAACTGTTTACTTAATTAATACTCAATAATTAAGATACTTTTGGTTTATATATGACCAATTGTGATGTATAATTGAAATGATCATGATGCTTGTAGTCCTACAGGGAGATATAGATGCATTGTACTAACATTATACTAGAGTTATGTATTGTCTTCTTAGTAAACTATTATAAATAGGTTAGCTTGTAAGTTATAATGGTACTTCCTCCTCTGCTGTCCAAAGGACACTGACGCCTTAGTGAGTTACACTCACGTGGGTAGCGGACGAGGGGGTTCCACTTATTTCAATGTTACTTATGCTGGTCCTGTTTTTTGAATTATGCATACCTTCTGTGTATTACATAAGTGCAGAGAGGATGGCCGCTGTGATGGTGGAATTACGAAAAAAAAAAAAAAAAAAAAATTGTATACAGGTCCCAAAATGGGAACTTGAAAGTGGTTTTAATCCGACAAATATAAGGGTCCGACAAGGACCAGCATGGGTGACATTGGATGGTGGAGCCTCTTTGTCCGATGCCCACGTAATGTCGCAACTAGACACGGACTACACTATTAGAAAGTTATCTTTAAGAGACCCCTCAATCAACTTCATTCTCACCTGTCTGATTGGAAGGATATTTTGCAGGGATATGATGATGAAGGGAGGAAAGTTATTACAGGGTGGCTAGAAAATGGTGTAGACATATATGACTTTTTCATCATTTCAAAGGTAACTTCAAAGGTAGAGCTTTTGATAGTAGTACACCTCCAGTACAATACTTTCCTAACTCGGGACATCGTAGAGACCATGTAGACTTCATTGTGAAAGAGTTGTGTGATAGAATAGAGAGTGGTTCTCTCAGTCTCCTAGGTAAAGTTGGAGAGTGTGAACTACCAAAGGTCATCATGCCCTTACTAATCGAGCCCACTAAGCCTCGACTTTGCCTGTGCCATGATGAGAGGTACCTTAATCTGTGGATCAAAGATCTCCCTTTCAAACTAGAAACTCTAAGGGATGTCCATAGAATGATTGAAAAGAATGCCTATATGATCACCCTTGACGAAAAATCAGGTTATGATCATATTCTGTTGTCAGAAAGGTCTCGCAATAATTTTGGCATTCAGTTCGGTGGTTTTATTATGACATACTGCACTTTGCCCTTTGGGTGGAAAGCCTCCCCATACGTGTACCAGTCTGTTGGAATGGTTGTAACAAATTACCTTAGAACAAAATCTATCTTGAATGCGCAGTATATTGATGATCGGTTAGGGGTTTCAGACACAATGGGGACAATCCATATATATAGAGGCAAAGCAGATAGTGTATACTATGGTTCAGGTCTTGACAAGGTTAGGCTATACTCTGGCACTGGATAAGTGTTCTCTGGAACCTGGCACAATTAAGAGGTTTCTCGGCTTCTTGATCAACTCCATTGATCAGGCTTATTTACTGCCTGATGACAAGAAAACTAAGTTTGCTAAACTGAGAGAATAAATCCTATCGCACCCAGAGGTAGATGTCAGAACCTTGCAAAGGTTCTGCGGCAAATATATATCCATGAATATAGCTGTACCTGGTTGCAAGCTTTTCTGCAGAGAAATGAACAGAGCTCTTTCTGTGGCTCTGAAGAACAGTAGGAAGATTCCAGTCACAGGTTCTGTTCGTGAGGAGCTTGAACACTGGTGCTTTTTGGACAATTGGGGAGGCTGTATGAAATGGAGACCAGAATACCACAAGTTAATTGAAATGTCCACTGATTCTTCAGGGTATCGTTATGGATAAGAAAGTGAAGGGGGGACATGGGAAAATTTGGGGGAAATGACCAGGGTGTAATTTTTCCCCCATAAAAGGGTAGATGGTTTTTGTCAAATTTAGCCGTACATAACCCAAAGAGGGTACGCAGGTGGTGTTCCTGGAGGGGGTTTTAGGGCCCGGAAAAAAATGAATGGGTTGGTTTTAAAGGAAATGCAATTTGGGCCTGCACACAATGGAGGGGCTTTGTTTTAAAAAATTGGCTTTTAAAAAAAATAAAGGCAAAAAAAGGGGGTTTCAATAAATGCAATTTTGATCATTTTGTTTAAAGATTTTAGGAATTTCGGGCCTTTTTTAAACAAGGAGGTTTTTTCATTTTGTCAAAATTTCCCCACCAAATTTAACCAAAATTAGGAGTAAATTGGAATCAATTTTATAATAAAAAGGGAATTTTAAGGATTGTCGGATGACATCACCAAAGTTTTAAATTTTTAATTTTAAATTTTTTGGGGTGTAAAGGTTTATTATTTAAAAAAAAAAAAGTTTTAAATTGGGTAGAGT
>NW_022980838.1:0-13076 GCF_902652985.1 Pecten maximus
CGAAACCTTCCAGGCCGAAAGTAAATGGCGGCCTTTTTTTAACTTGCAACACTAGGGGACGCGGGTGGCCGAGGGTTTAAGGTGTACCGAAACTTTAACATAGACCTCCAACCACTGGTGCGATGTTCGAAACCTACGTGGGGGCAGATTCCCAGGTACTGACCGTTAGGCCCCGGGGTTTTTCTCGGGACTCCGGTTTCATCCAACTCAAAACATGGGCACATCATACAATGACCCTGGCTGTAAATAGGACGTTTAACAAAAACAAAAAACCAAACCAAACCTGGGGCTGTTGTATCCCTACTCTGACCGAATTCAATATAAATTGTAGTGATACAGTCTCATGAATACAATTTGGTTTACTAACGACATGATACTTCATTTTAAGCATTACAACCTGTGAAACTACCCCCCGTTCCAAGTGTCAAATATTGCGGGGGGCGTATGTTGTTTCCCTCATGGGACCCTGTTTGTTTTGTTTTTGTTTTTGTTTTTGATGTTGTGTGTAAATCCAATGTCCATGTCAGATTACCTCTATAAACTACATAGAGGTAGTATATATTCATATCTATATTTATAATTCATTATTAACTGTCAAGTATAGCCATTAATTTAGTTAGTGTGTGTATTGGTGTAAATGATGGTCTCTCACCGGGGACTACACAGCCAAGCCTTCCCCAACAACACAAACGAGGATTGCTTCTTCGACCTTTACAGAAGGTACACACTCTATCCTGTAACGATACGTGATTCATTAATAACTAAATTTGTTAGGTAAAATATAAATATTATTCATATTTGTTGCTTGTATTGGTTCTTTTAATGGTCTTAAAAATTTCATATGTAGTTCCCTTGGTCACTAGTCGCGCATATTGCATTTTAGGACTGATCGGAAACAACATGTACAACTGGAAGCCATCTTGGATTTTGGATTAAATTTGCTGTAAGCTTTGATTATATTACAGTTTTCTACTCATTTAAAACATTTTATACTTCTTCTTATCCAAGTTTTGACAAATTCAATTCCGTCCAGCACGAGTAGATTTCCAGCTTTGAGTCGCTTTTAAAATTCCTTTCATCCAGGTCGGTTTTGCAGGCATTATTAAATGAAATGTATTTGTCACTCTTTGTAAACCCTAGTTTATCTTGTCTGTATGATCTGATCTTCTAAACTATGTCTCTTTATTATCCGAATATAAAACCATACTTTTTAGTTCCTTGGTAATTTGATAAGTGGGCTTGTAAATGCATGAATCCGATTTCGAACAATGTAACATCGTGTGTAGTTTATTTTATCTGTCGCGATCTCAGCCTCAAATTTGTCAATATATGGTGATGGACTTGTTTACATTTGAAATAATTAACTGAAATACAAAAGACTATTACTACCACAATGGATTATCTATATAGAAATATATACCTTTGGAAGAAAAAATGTACATTACAATGTCTTTTTCATGTGTTTTCCAACTTGATTTCACATATAATTTCTCAGTGACGGCTAATTGCACGGATCCTGTAATTTTAAACAAAATATTTGATATATTGAAGAATATCTCTCAGAGTCTATATTACAAGCAACTTCGTGATTTGTCCTCAGTATAATCGTAGTAACGCATTGGTAAGTATGGTTGAAATTGATGACAGAACTTAGTTTAAACTGTGATTATTTGTCAATTTCAGAACAATATATAAAACAACATATTAAATTTATACAAAAGGGAATCAGAACCAAGTGTCAAGGACACTTATAAAATCTGACTCCTATATTATGATTGACGTTAAATATATTTAAACCGTATATAAAAAATGTCACAGGCGAGGCGTCATTTTTCTCTCATTTTTATCTGTGTATTATGTATTGTGACTTTCCAAAACCACATGTAACATATATATATATAACTATTATACTGGTGTGTGATATGAATGACTGTTGATATCGTGTAGTTGTAGTTATAGATATAAAAGTCCCAGCGGGTTAAAACTGTACTCCAAATCTGTTTAGTTCGTTTAGGTGCACAATCATGAAGTCTCGATTTTGTTTTGTTTGGTTGGTTTTTTGTGTAACGTCCTATTAACAGCCAGGGTCATATGTAAGGACACTTAGTTGCCCGGTTTGGAGGTGGAGGACAAGCCGGAGTACCCTGGAGAAAAACCACGGGCTACGGATCGTTACCTGGCACTGCCCACGTAGGTTCGAATTCGCAACCCCAGAGGTGGAGGGTGTGATAAAGGGTCGGCGAAACCTTGACCACTCGGACACCAGCGGCCCCTGGAAAGTCTCGAAGAAAGGCCAATAGAGCCTGTTCCGTGAGACAACTTCCGTTTTCAAATCAGGTTCAGGTGCTATTCAGCCAAAATTTGCAACAAAATAGTCATTTGCTAATATACACAAGATGTTTTTTGACATGTACTTTATAGAATCACCAAATAATTTGCTAAGAATGCTAATCTTTCTTATATAGAGTTACGATGGGGTAAGATGTAGCATGAATAATGCTAAGGTCTTAAAAATAACCAAACCTGAAAAATAGCCAAGCTGTTTATGCCCCAGTTTGACATACATATCAAAACAATTTATAAAGTTACCCTGTTAAATTGAATCCTAGTAGGGGATTTATAGCTTTGTTTGTAAAATATATATTTTGACTGGTTTGCTGGTTAGGATACCCTTAAACATGATAATTAATAATTACGAGGACGTGCGCAGTAGTTTTCTTATTTTGTTTTGTTTTGTTTTTGTTTTTTGTTTTTTCGTGTTACTCCTGAGTTAATACGCTAACTTTTAAGCAACCATCTGACGTGGTTCACTTGGGAGGAAGTGGAAAAATTTAAATTGCATTGTGAGGGGAAAATACGAAAAATAATCCGCTTAGTGGTAACTGTTTGATACGTTAAACTTTTGTGTAGTGAGCAACAACCACTCCAAATTCATAACAATGCCGATAAACAAGTCAATAAATTTTTTATGATTAAAGACAACGTTTGCTTAACGATGGTTTGGATATACAAAACCGTGCTGGAATAATTGTAAAAGTTGTACCCTATTGACTTATAACGTTTCAAAGGATTGCTTGAAATATACACACATATATTTCACCAATCATATTATTGAGATCAAATCCACTTTTTTTCCTTTTTCTTCTTCACTTTGTGATTTAGTTTCACAGTCAGTAACTAAGTAATAGCAATGACATAATGTTTAAAACCTGAAAATTTCACATTGACAAAAACAAAACTGGTTATGTTTATAAATAAAATAATGATGAATAAAACAGAACACTATATATGAAAAACTACTTTAAATTTAATAATTAACTAATGCCAATTGTTATACAAAATGCATGTGATGTAACAAACTCGAAAAAACAGGGCACATATCATATCATTTAACGAGGGGAAGAGGGGAGCAGTTGTGTTTTTTTAGATCAATTGAAAACGAATAAGGTTAATTTATTTTAAAAATCTCCGAATGTGTCTCTCGTTATTGTCATTCAATCCACTTCTGTTTATCCAACCTTCAATTTTAATTAAATATGAAAATAAAGAAGCAGAAAAATAGACAATAGCAGAAGATGTTGTGAATGGATATTTTGCATGTAACGCATTAAAGATGTAAGAAGAAAATATAAGACCTAAAATAAGTTAAAGACAGTGTATAACGTACACGCTAACATAGCCTATAAAAAGAGCTGTGTCGGACCTTTGTATGACTCGTCAGTGATGGGGAGAAACGAGAAACGAAAATACAGAAAAAGAGAGCGAAAAGGTCGAAATGGGGTTGGTTTAACTTAAAGGTGTTATAAGAACGGGGGGGTGCTGTGATTTCTAAAGTTCACAAAATTTGGAAAACTGGAATTAGGATGTCTAACAGAATATACGTCCTATGAATGTTTGAAAATGATGGTTATCCAAAGAAATATTGCTGTATCGTACATATTACTGAGAAAACACATGATTTAATCACCGCTAGAGCGTTAATACAACAATGGATTCATAGATTGTGCGAATATTATAATGGTTTAAGAGTCGTTGTAACGCATGACAGTTTTTTTTTTTTTTTTTATTTTAAACGTTTGGCACAAATCATTAGTCGCAATGATATCGTGAATATAGAACCGTTGTAAGATAAAATCGTGAGCGTTAATCTTAGTTCTGGTGACGTTATAGGGTCGAACACCCAGTACTTCTCAAATGATTTATCATTTTGCTTTTTTGACAAAAGAAAATGGGGGTTTTTTTTTTCCCAAAATGTAACCTATGTTGGCCAATGATCTTTTAAACTTTTCCCATCTTATTTTTTCAGAAGCCAAGGGGCGTCCGTAAATTTATTTTTTTTTTAAAAAATTTGGAAAATTAGAGATTAAACATTTTAAAGTTGTTTTGGCGGGAAAAAAACAATTTGTTTCTTTTTAGCACGTAATGACACTGGTGTAAAAAATTTATTTAAACAATGTGAAAGACATTGAAGCATTGTTAAAAAGGGAACATATTGTAAATTACTGTAAACCTAAACATTTAGCGGTTCTTGTTTTAGAGTTTTTTTGCGTTTTGAAAAGGTTTCGCAAAATTGATTGGTTATTGTAATTATCTACAAGTTTAATAGCAATCTTGCGAGTTCAAATTTTATCATCCCCTCCCTTTTTAAATTGGATTTCCCGCTAAAATTGGGGGACGCCAAAATAAGTCTTTTACGTACATCTGAATCATCACCCAGAAAAATTTTTTTGTAATACGTTACGTGGCCATACCTTTTTTTCCCAACTTTTTGGAGAAAGTAGCGATAGGTACCCTTAAGAAACACCGACACCGGGATGAATTTCGAAAAATTGGCTTTCTGATGCATTTTGTCCCATTTACAGATGTTTTTCCCGGCGCATGGTAAACCCTCATGTTTTCAGTCTCCGGGCACAGTCTGATGGGTTATTGAGCACGCTAAATACGTTGGTTTTGCCCAGATTTTGTCCAATCATTGTGCAGTGCCGATAGACCAGAGGGGCTGGGAAACGGAAGGAAAAAATGTTTTGTAAAAAGCTTAGTGTTCCTTTTATCACATTACTACATTTTACAAAAATTCCTCTGATATTTAGTGTGTTTAAATTTGGGGGTTGATGCATGATGGTAATTTTAATTTTTACATTAATTGTATTGGGTGAAATTTATCGGGTTTTTCAGGAAGCCTTATTTTGACGTAAGTGGTACAAATCAATAATTTTGCAAAAATCTCCAATTTTTTTTGTTATACTTCAGAAAATGTTAATGTTTCTTTTTTTTTAAGAAATCAAAAAATGTAGTTATTTTATAAAGCATACTTTACTAAATTTTTTATTAAAGCAATAGTTTACTGATTTTTCTATGAAATCAATAATTTGTTAAATTTCCCATAGAAATCAAACTGACTATATTTTTTATTAAAAAAATACCCAAATATTTTTTATAGAAAACAAAGCTTACTAATTTTTCTTAAGAAACAATTCTTTTTAAATTTTATTTAAAACTTTAAATAGTTTATATTAAACAAAATAGAACGGGAAACCCTTTTAAAAAAGGAAATAAAACCCGTACAGTATTAGTCAAAATTTTAAGTACGAAAAAAAAGAAAACGTAAAGAAACAAAAAATGGTCAGAGCCCCCAAAAAAACAAAATCTATCTTAAATGAGGAGAAATAAATTGAAAAAAAATGGTGTTTTTATAATCAACGAACAACTACGTTAATTTGTACATTTGATTTCAGTGAGAAAAAGACAACTTCAAAAATTTTAAATTTGTAAATTTTCACAAAAATAGGATAAATAAGTTTTGTTTATAGTATTTATTAATTAAGATTATTAAAAAAAGCAAAAAAAAACAAAAAAAAAAAAATTTTTTTCAAATTTTTAAAATGCATCGTACGAATATGATAAAGTTTTTTCGGCAGGGAAGAGGCGAAAGCGAATTACGGCAATAATACCCCTTTTTTCGCAGCGCAGGACCGCTTTACTCAACTATCCAGGGGAAAACAGGAACAATTTTGAATTTTTTTTTACATTATATATATTTTAGAATTTAATATCAAAAATTGATTTTATTTTCAGAGAAATATTTCAAAATTTTTTTTTCTGTAAAAAACCCGACAAAAACGCGTTACGCGGAGCGAATCTATAACATTAAAAAAATGTTTTTTTTGGCATTAAAAAAAACAATTTAAAAAAATAAAATTTGTAAAGAAAAAAAATCTTTTTTAAACGAACTTAATGTTCGTTATTGCCATCAAAACTGGACTGAGAAAAGCCCAAATTTGGTGCCCTTCACCAATACCCATTACTTTTTTCAAAGAAATATGGCTCCCCCCCATTCCCTTACGCTTCAAAAATTCTTGCAAAACATTTTCTTTTTTGTAGTAGTTTTACCAAAATTTAAAATTATTCGTAGTTTTTCAAGAGCATACGTTTTGAGAAATGAAACGCAGCAAATGTGAAGACAAATAACCCTGAACTTTAAAATAACCCAGGTAAATATATTTATGAAAAAAATTTGCGCAGGCGCATTCGTCCCCGGGTTTAAAAAATTTTGCTCTCCTTTTCATTCCAAAACGGGACATTAACATCGGTCTGAAAAATAGCCCGCGTTTTACAAAGTGTTTATAATTTAGAAGACATCATTAAAAACAGATAAATTTTTCATAATTAGAAAAGAAAATATCAAAAAACGGCATAAACAAACATTGTACATTATAGGTTAGTCTGCGTACATACATTTTTGCGAAAAAGGTAGATACTAGGGGCTTTGGGGGTCAGGGGCTGGTCATGCTTTAAATTTGTCATCGTTTCCCATTTTCCTTTTTCCCTTTTGCGAAACCCAAAAATCAAATGCAAATATAAATTTTGTTGCCAGTGCAGGGGGTTTGGTTTTTTGTAGGCGAATTTGGAACGTTTTCGTGTGGGAGGTACTGCAAATTACGGAAAAAAAACTTTAAAAACCAATTTTGTTTGGTCGTTTTTCCATGACTTTGGCGGGGGGTTTAAACAAAAGGACAAAAAAACTGGCAATAATTCAGATTCAACAAAAACACTTTTGATCGTGTGGTCGGCAGTTGTCATTTTTAAAATGAACAATTATTAGCTTTTTTTTATTTGGAAAAGTCGAGAATTTTTACAAAACGGACCACAGGGGAACAACTTGGAAATCCCAAAGAAGAAAAATGGGGTAAATTATAATATAATGGCTTATTTTCAGAAAATTTGACCCAATTTTGTTTTTTCAATCCCTAATTGTACTTGTAAAAATAAAGAGGTTTCGAATTTTTAAATTAATTTTTCTTTGCGAATCGGGGCCCGTTTTTCTTTAGAGTTAAATTACCAAAATGGCCGATAGGCCCCCGAATCGATTTTTTTTAAAGGAATGGACCCAATATAGGATCTTTAATTTTGGGTGTGTGTATTTTGAGCCATATGCATTTTTTTTTTTAAAATGGAAGTATTTTGAAAGAATTTGCAAAAACCGAATTTACGATCAAATTTTCGTTGTGCGAACTACTGAGACGGGGTTAATTTTTTAAGTCAAACTGATTGAAAACACGTTACATATTAAATGGCTACTTAACATGCAATACGCTAATATTTTTTTTCAAAAGGAAAAAAGGGAAAACCGGATTACAAAAAAAAAAGCAAAAAGAATTGTGATATCCTTAAATTTTAAAATTCGCCATTAAATTTTTATTTGTGTTTTATACTTCTGAATTGTGCGATTTTCCCATATAATTGCTGGGGAAATTGTGTTTTTTTTCAAAAAAAAATTCTTTTTTATAATTTTTTTAATTTTGAACGTTTTATCAGTCATGTTCAAGACTTGAAATTCTGCTACCCTACTTCAAAAAAAGTAATCAATAATTGATAAATTTTAAAATTAAGTCAAACAATGATTTAAAATTTTTCCTAAATAATTTTTTAAAATACAAACATGTTTAATACTATTTGTGCCATGCTGTTAAAGATTTCAGTTTTATTCTAAAATTGAAATTGTATTAAATTATTTTTAAATGTCAATATCACCAAAGGGAGTGTGCTAGTATCGGTCATCCGTAAAACTACTATACTTTCTGTTACATCTCGTCTTACTTGTGTGACTTAAATCAATAAAAAAAAGGTTTATTTTTCTATATGACTTCACAAATTATGCGGGGGGTCTGAAGACTAATGAAGTGAATAAACGATGATTAAAATTATTTTTATGAAAATTTAAGTCTAGCTTCTTTTTTTAAAAGTATGATTTTAGGTCCATTTTTGGTTTTTCACTAAACGGCAATTAAATTTCCTTTTTTTGTTAAAACTGGAAAAAAGGAAAACCGTTTTCTAAAAACAAAAGAAAAAAACTTGTAATTCACTTAAATTTGATATTCCGCCGTTTAATTTTTTTTGTTTTTAACTTTTGATATATTTGATTGATTCTCTAATAAATTGCTGTGGAACTTGTGTTATTTTTTTAAACAAATTCTTTTAAAAATTTTTAATTTAAAATTTCATCAAGTCAATCAGACTTGAAATTCTCATAACCAACTTTAAACACGGAGTAATCTGAATTAAAAAATGAAATTTCCTTAATAATTTTTTTAAATACAAACATGTTTGATGACTATTTGTGCCTGCTGTTACAAGATTTTAGTTACAATTTTAAAATTGAATTATATGTAATATATGTTTCCCGTCTATCCCAAAACGAGGTAGTTTACTGTACTCAAAGTCTCCGGATACGGTTTCATTACTTATGTCATCTAGTGCTTATTGTGTGAACTATTAAACAAAACAAAATGGTTCTATATTTCTATATATGACTTTCCCAAAAATGTTGTCTGAAGATCTGAATGAAGTAAAAACAATGTATTACATTTTTTTATAAAATTAAGTCTAAACTCCTTAAAAATATTGATTTCAGTCCCTTTTGGTAATTTTCATGACGGGGAAACAGGCCCAGAATGGCGAATGCCCCTAAATATTTTAATTGATTAATTTGAATTTAGAAAAAAAAAAATTTGTCCATTCTCAAGCATGGTAGAAGAACGAAAGAGCTCAAAATAATTCCCCAAAATAAAAATTTTTCCCCTAATAAAACATTTTTTACATTTAAAAACCCCCCATGCTGATGGGAAATTTAAAATTGCAAAACTCCTGTTCCTTCCCAATTTGATTGTAAAAAATAAGTACTGTATTATATATATATATATATAGTTTAGATATGGAATGCTTCAATTTGCATACATTAGGAATCATAAAACCCCCAAAAAATTTTTCTCACCCCAAAGGGGTGATCTGTCAATTACTTGCTGAATTTGTGGGGTTTGTTGATTGGATGATAACTTGGAAAAAGGAAAAAAATAGAAAAGTGTCGTCCCTCGAAAGGACGTAATCTTCTGATCGGTTGAAGTTTTAAAATGAATCTTGAAATTTTCTTTTTCCTTTTTCTGAATTATTTTTTATCGGTTGTTATTTTTTTACCTTTTTTACCTCCTGTATTTCCAGAAGTTTTTTCTTTCCATATACAAAAATTTTTCATCAATGATCCTGACAAAGGGTCAAGTTTTTTGTTTAAGCCACAAGCTTGATACGTTTAATAGGATCATTCCCTAATTCGGGCCTTTTTAAAACTCTGGTTTGGTTTTCAGTAATTTTTGTTTTTTTTCTCAAATTTAAATTGAAATACAACTTGTTGCCAACTAACGAGGAACAGCCTAAATTTGTTCATTTAGAAGTTTGGGATCAAAAAGGTCCAGAGTCCTGGCGTATTATAACTGATGATGCCTTCCCAAAAAAAAAGACATATTTTATTTTTAAACGTCCCAAAATAGACAACAAAATTTCCCTTTTAAATTTGGGCCTTCAGAAACAGCTTTACAATCAAATCAGAACGCTCAAACATTCAAATTTTTTCAATTAATTCCCAACCAATCATAATTTACAAATTAAAAAAAAAATCTATTTTGCTTAAAAAAATAAAGTTCGTTTTCATACTTCCAACTTTGTTTTAAATTTTAGTTTGCTAAGATTCACTTTCAACAGGGCGCTATTATATACCAAGGGGGGGGAAGGGCGAATTAAACAAATTTGAAAAAATACGTTTCTTCCATAAAATTATGAACAAAGCTCATTTTTTGTTTGGGTTTTGTTTCCCGGGTAGTTAATTTTTAATAAAAAAAAAAAAAATTTTGACACAAACGACAAAAACGGTGTTGGTCGGAACGACAAGAACTGTATGTTATCGCAATGCTACAACTTCACAACAATAGCTTAATATCTTAATCATAAGGAGGTAAGTGTTCAAAATAAATTATCTATATAAAAGGGGTATTATCATGTTTCAAATTCATTGAATATGTTACGAATATGTTACGACAAAATAAAAAGATTCCATCTTCTTTTAAAATTAATAAATAAAAAGCAATGAATATTATCAAAATGCTGGAATATTTTTCTTATAATTTTGGATATACATTTTTTTTCATCTAAAATACTTTTTATACCTAAGAATTAAAAATGAGTAACATATACTTTTACATTTAAACTATTCAGATGTCTAAAACACAATTTTTAATAGATACTTATCGAAATATTAAGATTTTTGTGAAATATCAAAATACTTACAGAGGATTCCTGAAACAATGACTAAAAGAATTAACTCCCTCATGTTTTCGGCGTATAGCGTGGGTGATCAGCGAGGCGATATGTTTTCTGGAGGACTGACAGCGCCAGACGCCGACCTCGCCTTTTTATGACCAACGATGAAGCATTTCACCGTCCGTGGACTGACGACATAAACCTCATGGTCACACATCACACAACAGGTTCTGCACGGCAATTAATTACATTAATTAATAAATATTAATTAAACAATTAATTAGGGAAATAGGAAGAGGACAAACAGAGGGTAAATCTTTTGTAGTCATGTGTGTTGCTTATATAATGACATCAACTTCTTTTAGTATATATTAAACTGCTATTTCTATTTCATTATCTACACATTAAATTAAGAATTGTGAGAAGATATGGAATGAACTTTCTAAAAGTATTAAAATTAATCAGTATATGCGTTGATGTTGAAAAATAATCTAAAGCATAAAATAAGTAGAAATTATCCCTAAACGGACCTCACACGAGCAAATGTTAATTACGTACGGCGGCACCACCATCAACGCAACTGAAAGACCTGTCAAAAAGGACTTTTCAAATATAAATATGACGATGTGTACCCAAAACTATTAATAAATAACGTTAGCATTTATGTGGTATAAATGGCCATTTGGTTTGTCCACTACCTGGCACTTCGGTCACGTAGAAGAGGACAATGTGTTACGGCTATCTGTCAACCTATTTGTAATATAGCATTGTTATTCCTCTGATATGGCAATGCATGTGTGTGTGTGTGTTGTGTGTTTTTCTCGTGTGGCATTATCGTTTAAATTAATATCTATAAGTATGATATATATTGTTGCTTTGTACGACTGGATGTTGTTTGTAATGTTTGTGATAAATATGTAGTTGTCGTCAAAGTCATGATTTTCGGTATTGTCCAATTCGATACCTCCTTAAGATTTAAGAAGCGTGCGGATGCCATTCAATACATATCGTGGGTTAGATGCAATATATCATACAGTGGATTTGTCCTTCTATTGCTTGTCAATGATACTAAGGGATTGATGTGGCGTTACCTAGGCGACGTATATGACTCAAAATAGGTCGAACGAAATGGGGCAGTTGCTTCAGTGAGGTAGCACTAAAGTCGTATCAATTCCGCGTTTTCACAAGGGAAAATTATGAACTTGACGCAGCCTCCGAAACACACGAACATTCACAACAAACATGCATCCAGCACACAGGGGAGGCAGTCCTTAAATGATTATAGCTGTTTTATAGGACGTAAAAACAGTACTAAACCAATCTACCAATCGAATGAAATGTCAATATTTATATTCTAATACGAAATATCAAAATAGAATAAACTAATTTGTATATCAACGTCTTATATAAAAGTTAAGATAAGAAATTACATTATGAATAAAAGTAATAGACTCCGGATTCATTAATCCAGTCAAATTAATACGAAGTTGCTGAATAAGCTTTCCTAAAACAAAAAAAAAAACAAAACAAAAAAAAACAAAAAAAAAACAAAAAACAAAAAAACACAAAACAAAAACAAAAAAACAAAAAAAATCCCTCTGCAGCGAGTTGATACTGTTCTTGTTATGTACAACTATGACAGGATTTGATCCTTGGTACATTGGTAGGCGTGATATCTTGACCTCAGGCGTAGTCCATTAACTGTCATAATGGATAAGAACCAAGATGTAAAACAGTGTAAGCCTAGGATGACTTGAAAACAAAAATCTTAGTGTCGTCCACGAGATATCACCTTGAGCAAAATTGGTCTTAAGACTACCAAGAACTTCGACAAGGCCCTAACTGGTGTCAGGGAATGCTATTTCTAGAATTCGTGTTGCTTGATACTCTAAAACTCGAAAATAGTCTGATTTCAAAAATAAACCTATCCCGAAAATAAGCCAGCTGTTTTGTCGAGCAAAACTTAATTTAAAAATTAGACTTCCACTGCTAACAGATTGACATACAACACAGAATTTCTAGAGGTGCGGTTTGATGAAACTCACCAAATTTTTTTTTTATAAATAATCGACTTCATGGTTTATACATGTATGTCAGGTAAGTTGATAAAGCGACGTCCCCTGTCGGAACACCTGGGGGCCTGTAGTCATGAAACCATTCTCATACTCAAGCAGAAAATTTGTGCTCGATCAAACTTTTTTTAAACTCGCTGAAACAATAAAATAGGAATTTAAAAGAAAATTTAAAGATAGAAAGTAATTTATCATTTGGTGTCATCCGAAATTCCTTCAAATCATTAAAAAAAATTTAATATCAGATTTATCACAAATAATAATTTGAGTCTGAGCACAAAGTGTGTATTTAAGCTGAGTACGGGCCGGAATCTGGTCATATTCTAAAATATATATTTTATACTTTTCTTTCGCTTAACATTCTGGATTTTAAAATTTTGATTTTTTGAATTTCAATTTCCGTTTTTTGCTGTTTGT
>NW_022980839.1:0-13155 GCF_902652985.1 Pecten maximus
TCGATACTGCTCCTCTGTCGGCTTCACTGAATATGTCCAGAAAGTTCAAATACTATCATTATGTATATGTATATGTCCTATCTGCAGTGTATATGTAGCTTATGTTCTGTTTAAACTAAAGCAGAAGTTAGTACCTATATATCAGTCAGTTAATATTATTATCCATTTAGGATGTTTTGGAAGCTAGTATATAACTTTGCCCCGCAAATGATATCAAAACAGCAAAAGTCACTTTAAATCATACATGTATATAATGTCAAACCTTTGACAGATCATCGTACACAACAAACACAGGGAAATAGTTTTAGTCCTGTTTATTCTGCGTTGCTATTTATTCTTTTTTCAAAATGGTATTCGAAAAAAATCCACGATTTATATCATTTCTTTCACATATGCTTTCACATATGTACATGCATGCTTTCACATAAGTGCATGCATGCATGCGTTTATCATTTTTCCTTATAAAATCAGTAAATGCTAATTTTATCTATTTAGCCTGAATTGGAACTATATTTTTAACGAATACACTTTAGTGACACAATTAATCATTATTTATATCCATTGGTTACTGTATATCTTTGCTTGTTGTGCATACATGAGTACAATTTACGCCCCTAGCTAGAACTCATTTCTGACTAATTTTGCAAATCCTAAACACACTATGTTTTGAAAATTCAAATGTATTAAGGATTTATTAGTATTGACATATCATCTTACTTTCCACCAATGAGTTTAAAGATTGACATCAATATTATAGATGTTATTTTGAAATATTTATCGTACAAAATCCGATATGTAGATAGTTTTCACGTTTTAATATGGTATTCAAATGAAAGGTGATACAAATGTATGTGTTTCCTTCTAACAGAATAATTCGAATTGTCGCATTGATGTTCTAATCATAATCTAATCATGATTACAGAAGCAGAAGTGCCATGCAGCAGGTAAGCTGTTTAATTAGTTCCATAAAACTCACACCAAAGGAGTATGTCAGAAACTATGTATTTTGTCTAAAAAAAATAATTAAATAAGTATTTATATAATAATCCGAATTTTTATGTTAATGACCGTAGCGACTTAACAACAACTGTTCTGAATACATATTGACAAAATTAGATGATCTGACCACACGGGAACATTGTACGACGCTTACTTGCCGAAATATGCGCAATTTAATTCCGATCCAAACCGCCACACAGCTTCAGGTCGCCATCTTTGCTTAAATCAAAGCATCTGTGCGTTTTAAAGAGTCAGTATTGCAAAGCTTCTAAACGATCTTGTGATCAAAATTTTAAGATTATAATAAAAACGAAATGTGAATTTTTAATTAATTTGATTTCAATTACTTATGCTTTAGGTTAGCGAATCGTAGCAATTATTTACGATGAAACTTTAATGTTCCACTAAATACTGATCACATTTTTTTTATTTTTATATTTTTTATTTCTTTCACTTCGGTTCATTCTAAGTGTTAATTTAGATTTCCCAATAAATTCGCGGGAAATGAATGGTATGACGTAACCGGAAGTCCACATGATATTAGAACGTGACCCAGAAAATATGCATGACGGTAATAAAAACAGAAGATCATTGAACATTATACCGGATTTTTTTTCGCATTCTTTAAGACAACAATGTGCTAAAATACACTTATTTTGTTCATAGCTATCTTATTAAGTAAAACGAACAGTTATTGCGAAAATAGCAGTATTTTTTTTACCTAGTTGAGATAGACCTACTTTCGTTTTATAGTTTACAGATATGGTCGTATAAATAATTCAACTTCTCAACCATGGTCGATATAATTGCTTATCCGCGGGATTTTTGTATTAAGAATATTTGTACTTCTCATGTACAGTGCATCTTTGTTTAAAATTGACTGGTATGCAGGTCTGATATGACCTCCCTCATGATCAGCCGACCCTGACCACAGGTCCACGTTGCGATCGTATCCTTTCGTAAACACTTCATAATAAATGTTCATATTATTCACAGCAGATACTTTACTTTAAACATATTTTATTTCAATTAAGGAAAAGGGATTAGGCACAAGTTATTGCAACTTACTAAGGCAAGATTACACAGCAGATTCGTCTTGATTACTACAATTTTCTATCTTCTTGCAGAGATATTATAATGTTAAAGATAATGTAACTGTAAAAATACTGCACATATCAACGAAAGATCATGCTTTCCCTAGATGAAAAAGTATTAGAATCGAATGCTACTGGTCACACAATATTTTTTTCATATGTATTCTTTAAGTGGATGGATATGGCAACATTTTAAATACTTTCATATATAAATACTTATTACCGGTTAGCGTAATAATAATAATATCTCATCAAATGTCAAACAAATTTCAACGGCGCCCAGCCGAGTAATGTTTCCGGTACAAAAAACTACGTTGACAAACAAACGTCGATAATAGAGATTTTACTGAAGACAGAATTACAAATTTCTTGCGGTGTTTGATTAAATCATCCTGGTTTATTAAGTCTATATGCCTGACTTGCTTAGCAATGTAATTATACATTAATGCATAATCATTTATATAAATTTATATTAAGTAAGACATATTACCGCGTGTATTTTGTATTAGGGGATTTAAACGCACATGATTTCAACCTACAGACTAACTTTGAATCGATAAATCTTGCGCAAAATATAAGCCAAATCATTGAGTTTCAATCAGACCTTTGGAGAACATAGATAAAGGGTTTTCGAAATGGTCAGCATCTCTTGAGTTGTCTTTGACACCCGTCGGGCAAATATTTCTTATGCCAGGCTAACGTAAATTACTTCAGTATCCGAAATGTGAGGTAGGGCAATTAAAATAAAAATCTGTTTTATAAATAAATACACTATTGCTCATAGTAAGTCGACAGTAAGAATTCGTTGTGAAAACAAAATATGATAGCTATTGAAATAAATGTAATGGATGGTAAAAAAGGTTTGGCAATGGTAGACTTTTCAGAAACGAATGATTCATGTTTAGATTAATCAACTATAAGTCTTTATGTCCTATAATAATAAAAAAACAATGTTTTTTTGTTTGTTTGTTTGTTGTTGTTTTTTTTTTGGGGGGGGGGGGTGGGAGGGTGGGGGGGGGGGGGGGGGGGTGTAATATATAAAGACGCAGTTTAATTTTTATATCAAGTTACCAAAACTCAATGTATTTATTAACTATAAGTCTTTATATCCTATAACAATATAGCATTGTTTTTGGAAAATGTAGTATACAAAAATGCAGTTATTTTTTTTATGTAAAATTACCAAACTCAATGTCCTATAATAATATAACATTGTTTTTGGAAAATGTGGTATATAAAAACGAAGTTTAATTTTATATCAAATTACCAAAACTAAATGTATTATTCAAAACTTGTATATACATAACTATCTATTTTACAGTTAATAGATACTTGTCAGGCGAGTATTGTAGTCTTATTTTTTACATATCTATCACGGATGTAAATTGTATTATATAGAATACCATAGTGATTAGCGTATTGCAAAACTGAACTGATCTATCAGATGATACAGATATATTACTGATAATCCAAATACATGTGTTACAACAGTTTTGTAATGTTTTCGATAATGTTTTACACCCTGAAAGATATGAAATACTGCTCCTTTTGTAGAGCAAATATGTTGTTCAATTAAAGAGAATGTGAAGGTTTTGATTTACATTCTTATCATGACTATTATTACCGCCCTGGCAATGATGTATCAACTCATGTAAGAACCCATATTAGTGGTGTTACAATTGAATTATCAGTGAATGAAGTGTCAGTACATCCTTCTTTACATCTTGAATTAGTTATCCACGTATTGTTTAATTCATATTTTTGTTTTCATTGAAAGATGTGCCATACACCAAAGTCGTCTTGTGCATGTGTAAGTATTGTTCATTCGTATTAACAAACATTGTTTAGTCACATATCAGTATTACATACTTTTTTATCATGATTAAAATATAAATTATCTCATTCACCATATCAATGTGTACATATCGCTTCAAATGCTATTGTATAGCTTCTACTCTATTTTCAAATGATAATCGTTTAAAAAAACTTTTATAATTTGCGTTCTATATGTTCGTTTGTGCTTTAACTTTTTTCTTTGTAGTGATAAACTATTAATTGCATGTCAATGCAACTGTACAGAATTTCGACATATTTCCCGTCTCCACTTCGAAAATGAATACATGATGTTTGTAACGTCGATCACTAATTGTTTTTTAGGACCAATATCAACTATCAAAGATACTATTGCAACGGATGAGTTGTTGAGGTCATGGCAGAAGTTTTAAGGATTTTTCTTCCGTAAAGATGCATTTTACTTTTCCCTGGATATAACCAGTATGATTGTGTACGCTATAATTACACTGCTCGGATGATATGCAGTTACAATATATATAGGATAATCTCGAACATACAAGGATATTTGTTCCGCTGTTTGTGCATCACTAACACATACATCACGTTTTGTATTATAAGGTTACTCGGTAATTAACAGAATTGATTCCAAATTACTATCAGACGGTTAGGTATGCTCCTATCAACCTTAATAGGGTATGGAGGCGGATGCAAATACATGTTAAATCCCCGATGTGAGCATTATGTCATTGATAGAACTTAATAGAAACAAAATCGTAAAAGTATCATGAGGCCTTGGTCTACGTTTATGTAACAGCGAACGAAAATATCTAAATTATCTGTTTCTGAGTAATTCAAAATAATTAATGTAAGTTGTCGAAGATCAGTCGTTCGTTCTTTCATCTTATCATCAAGGATTTATTTCTGTCAAACCATTCATATTACTCTGAAAACAATAAAAAGCGCCAAAAGTTCAAATTAAAAAAAAAAAACTCTTAATAAAAGAAGCTTACAATCTGTTGTGTTATTGCTGCCTCTTTTATAAAATAAAATTAGTATAGTAATGCGATGCACGCCATATATGGCCATCATAATAATGGTGACCGGTTAGCTGAATCGTTGAACATTTGTTTTTGTGTGTAACACAGTTAATATTGCAGATGAAGTAATCAAAAATACATTCCATTGCTGTTACAGCAATTATAGTTAATTTTGATTTACACGTAATATATTATAAGACCAGCAATACCTCAAACATACATATCAGCAGATAATCAAACGTTGTTTCAAAATTCAATTATTTAAATATATGTCCATTAAACTTTCTGAGGATCTGGATATTAAACACAATGTTAATTTTGAATAACAATAACAAATCACTTATTATCAACGCATTTCATATTGATGAATCCTTATTTTTGTTGTTCATGTTGATATGATGAGTATGATGCGTGCATACATATGCATCTCAACATGTTAACTATTTCATACCGATGCGAAACATTAAAGCTTACTATATACAAATTCACATGAGTCGTCATTTTCAGTGAACAGTATATTTGTTTATGCTAACGGGGACATCTAAAGTAAACTTTTTTTTCAATGTGTAAGTCATCAAAGGACAGAGTAAGCGAGTTTCTTTAATCAGTAAGGGTCTAACATGATTAAAATGTTAAGTATATGCAGTTGCCAACATAAACATAACATACTGCATGAAAAACAAATAGTATCATCGTTTCATTTATACCGATATTACATATTTCAAGTTAAATGTCTCAAAACACTACATCTATAGCAAGAGTACAAATAAATCACAGTAATGTTTATTAAAGTGCAATATCATTTCTGATTTACAGAGGACCTGCCCTAAATGTCAGGTAAGTATTGACGGGATCTATTGTGGTGGGGACTCTTAAACTCTTGACATGATAATCAATAGAGACACTGTAAGGTTATCATAATCAATCGTATAATATTTTTGATCTGATACTAACATTAATTATTTTCTGTCAGAAATAAAATCAATACAAAGGCAATCAAATCTGACACATATCTAAACTATTTCGCCTTTGAAAAATATATCGCTGTATTTGTGTTTATGATGATTCAATGTTTTATACTTTCAGTACAAAGGGAATGACTTCCAAGTAAGTATTGTGTTTCACATAATTTGTTTAGGTAACTATTATATAATCCGAATATGCATACAATTTGACAAGCACACTACTGATCGTTGAATCAATACATCAGCATGTACTAACAGCTAAGTACAACAGTTGGTTTGCCAAAGTTACAATTATAATATACCAAAATACCAACATTGTTCATCCGTAGGAATATCAAACATGAATATTACCACCCACATCACGGAATCAATGTCATAAAGATAGCAGCATTATATAACTAACAATATCGGTAAATTTGCATACTTATTATGAACATCTGACATATATATGACGAATGCTACAATTTAATGCTTACTTGATAATTACGTTCATGTAAATGATTAAGGCAGCCACAGACCTAACCTACATTGTCTGTTATAAATCCCGCTTATAATGCCAGCATAAGGTTCCTCCTTGTCCTGCATTGTATACATGTAAACTGTAAATGCGTTCAATTAAACGTTCAATTAATAAGATATCAAGTTTGCATTTTGTTGTTGTGATGGGTAAACGACTTAATTGATGAAATAAAGCTGTTGATGTTTTGACTAGCTTGATTCAAAGGGAATGATTGGATACCATGAAATATATCATGTACATACACCACATGTAGTGTACTAAATAACAGGGTATGACATCCCTTTAAGTGGAATCAATCATTTAATCATTAGTTTATGTTTAGTTTGTCCGCTTCTATGCCCCATTCGGTTCTAGAGTCACCGATTAAATTTGGAACACCGAAACATGAACATTTGAAACACTTTCGCTATAAATCGCTCCAGTGCACCCTACTACTCACAATCATGGTAAAGTACACTGAAGTAATGATTCATAGAATGTGATTATCCTTAATGTCATAGTTTCTTTTGAAATCGAAATGGTTTCGCAAATATTCATAAAAAATCTTACTATTTTATCATCTATTTCTTTCAAAGCAATTTTTAGTACAAGCAATGGAGTCTAGAGCAAATCAATGCCCATATCGGCAATCAAAGGGAATATTCAATTTAATGTGACATGGGGAATTATTATTATAATTTCTATGAGTAGTTTTCACAAATATTTGTTACCCTTTGTTATTCTTATGGAGAGAGAGAGAGAGACAGAGAGAGACAGAGAGAGACAGAGAGAGAGGGGGGGGGGGGGGGGGGGGTCGGGTTTGGGGTTTGGAGGAATTGTGTGTGACCATTCAAGACACCAGGGATTGTAACACTTAAATATTCCCCTGATCTCGCTCCATCAGATTTCCTTCTATATCAGAAACTAAAACCGCTAATTCAGGCATCCAAACCCTTACACTACCATGCAGTTGATGGCTTTCTGATCGGGCAAGAAAATTAATTCTATAAATGTGGCACTGCGGTCATTAAACACTGCTGGCAAAAATATACATATACCGAAGGGGATTATATTGAAAGACAATACAATATGTCCGGCAAAATTTAAATCCTTCAATTGTAATAATTATAATTATAATCGATCTTTCAAACTTGTATATAAATAAAAAAAAAGTGCAAAAAAAAGAAGAAATGAACAAATATTGCATTTTTAGTAAAAACATATACAGCCTGACATGGTTTCCAATGTTCAGAATTAAATTACAAAAGCTTGATAACATAAATTGTAATAGACATTGACAGAGATTGGTTTGACCTGAAATATGCTTACCAAGCCTCTCAACTTAGTGGACTATGTTAGATATTAGCTAGAACACAGTGAAATTGAGAAAAGATAAATGACAAATAAATCGTGTAATATATTCATGCGATGGAGTAGTCTCTCTTTATAAGACAAAATTAGTTCCAAATCATAATCCAACGGGGAGAATACCTCTTTTTTATTAATAATTTTCATAAAATGTTAAATAAAGTCAATGAAGTATTAAGTAGCAAAAGTATATTGATGCAAACGTATGACAATGTACTTTGACAGAGGTAATTAAGGGCAAGTATTTAACACAAGGGTCCTTATAAAAAAAAAATCATGGCATATGAATATTATGTACAAAAAATGACTAATCGCATATTAGATATACATCGAGTTGCTCTTTAAAGCAGGAACAAATCATCGTTGAAAATTCATTTTCTTCATAATAAATACATATCAATGATTGGTATACGACTGAATTCATGAACTAATACTATAATTCGAGAACGGTTTTGTTTAAATTGGTTTGATCTAAACGTATTGAAACGTTCTTTCGCAAAAGACATCGTGAACCTTCAAGATATTCTGTGTACCAAGCAACAGGGTGTATCATTGTTTAAAGTTAAATTCATTATAATTGTACTTTTTTTCCAATTTCTATGATATATTGAAGACCACGTTCGTTATAAGTTTACAGTTATTTTAGGTATCCACTATAATGCAATATGAATATGTTAACATATATATACCTAAAGACGGAATATTTCAAGACAACTTTCGTTGCTACAAGCATCTCATATCATTCGTGCAGATGTTGTAATAAGGATTTTATCTTATGTTTTCAACGGCATCTATGATAAACACCAACATACATATAATTGCATTGATGACAAGCACATGCCCAAACTCTACGATTCTTTCACTAAACAAAATATAAAGTATGTAGTTGCAAGGTTTCATTTATCAGAATTTTGTCTAGAAATCTGCTAACAATTACACCTCAGTTCTTCTGTTTAACATTCAAATCCAATGCTTGCTAGTTAAAATTTGGTTTCCTCATCCTGTCGCATGTTCTTGTAGTTCGAAACCTGAATCGTCCCCTTTCACAACTTAATTTGAGTGCGTGACTGAAAACAATATATCAAGTTGCAGGCATTATTGTATCAGAATGCATCGAAAGAAAAAAAGAAAAGAGAAAGGAAAAATATCATCACGGTTATAATGCCTATCATTTCATGAAAGGTGCCAGATAAACTGTGGAAGGAGATGATAGGGTAAACAAAACTTTAACATGCTTTTTAAATCATTGATTACATTTATCTTCGGATCTTTTCAGGGGAGCTTTTAATACGTTTAGATAAAAAAATGTATCAAGTGGCATGCATTATTGTATCAGAATGCATTGAAAGAAAAAAAGAAAAGAGAAAGGAAAAAATAGCATCAACTTTAAAGGAAATAATAGGGTAAAAAAAACTATTCGCCAGACGGACGGGAAAAGTAATACCACAATACTCAAACTTTTACATGCTTTTTAAACCATTGATTACATTTATCTTCAGATCCTTTCAGGCGAGATTGTCAGAGTCTTCCGACAACATCATGCTAACACACAAGTCAAAACATGATTTTATTTATATCGTCTTACTCAAGCGACATGTTTGTTTACTTCTGATTTCTTTTGATCGTTTTTTGTTTGGGGGGTGGGGGTCGCTAGAAAAAATAAGAAAATAATAATATATATTGGATGTTATGTTATTCAAGAAAAAAACGTAGTTACAATATCACTACTTCCTTCAATGATATATTGATAAAGTCCTACTCAGTTGATCGATACTTTGTCATTTGCGACCTTTTATCAATGTTACATTCCGATATCCAGGATGTAAAGATACACAAATCTAAATTCTACTTCTTTTTTACCTACAAAACCATATGGGATATCATTTATAATACCAGTCCTTAACTACTTAGTTTAATATCAATAATCACGTAACATGTTATTGTTCATCATTTAACAACAAAACAAGGTTGAATATCACGTAGTTTGCACTACATGAGTAAAGGAAGCATTGGTTCTTGAAACGAGCAGGTATGAACACATCTTTCCACTTTATGATTAAGAATCAACGAGAGATCAAATAACCTTAAACACTATGAACACTATGGTACCAATAAGTATTGTGCTTAGGATTAAACCATAATCTCTTCAACATTATGCAGAATGCAGATGGCAATTGAAATTCACATTGTACGAAAATTGATAGACTTAGGCAATAATATAGCGGCATTTTAACCAGGATGATAAAAAGTAATCGATTAGCATGTACTGTTCTATGTATAGAGACAAAAACAAACGAGCATTAGTATTAACCCAAATATCAACCACCTTCATGTTTTCACTGATGCGATTTAAATGGAAACAGAAAGAAAGAAGTAGTTTCGATATGAAATAAATTCAACAGCTCTCCAAAGGGTAATGCAGTATGGTATTACTCAGCTACAATATAGTGATATGGATAGAAGGTCAATCGATGCCTATGTTGGAGTAATTATTTACTATTTATTATTACTCTTTACTACAGTCATGTCAGCAGAACACACCCTTATTCTATAATGACTTCCGAACAAGTTTTACAAAGTCAGTAACATCAATTTAAGCGCATTAACTATCTAGTTTAGTTGCTGCAAAGCACGAACGTGTATTTTGTCAGGAGGAAGTGAAAGTGACCTTGTAACCAAATCGTCGCTAAAGACCCAACAAATAACTATAAATATGCTACAGTTACGATGGTAATTCCTACCGCGCTCCGTCATTAAGTGGTAGTTATTTTTTAAGATGTTATCATTGGAAACGTTTTACTCCTGGTAATAAACGTACGTTCCAGAGTAATTCCCCGCAATATATATGACATGTATTATTTCGTTCCCTACCACGGGTCGCCTAATCCATTCACTGTACCAATTATTATATGCAGTTGTGTATGCATATATATATATATATTATGTCCAAATGGTGTTTACAGATTTCAGATTCTATTAACGTCAAAGGCAACACATTGACAAGCAATACCAGGTTTTGTGCACACTATATGTAAATATATAAAGAAACCAGTGTCTATTGATCATCCGAGAGTTTAAGTGATAAAACATTTTTATGATGGAATTGATAATTATACCGTGGAGCCCTATATCCTCAGTCATTCTGGATTATAAAAATAATGCTGTATTTAATTTTATTTGTACCAGTCTCAATTGCTTTTGGCTTTCATCTGCAGATTCAATTGAAAAAATCCCAATCTTAGCCAACAGTTATCGATATCACGCCTTTCATTATAAAAACAAAGATTTACAAACAAAACCACGTTAGTATTGTTCGGTTTGCAAGCTACATGCTTTATGCGTTGGTTATATTCCAAAATTTCTCTGGGATACATTTTTCATCAGAATAATATCAGTTTGATGTTGACTAGTTATATGCGATTGATTTTGATTTCGCTTGTTGATATTTAATTGTATCACTCCCACGTTTACATAAGTGAACTGAATTTAATGTTCGTATTTTGTTTTATAACAAAAATGTCGTTGTGATGAAGGAAACAATGATTTAAATATTTGATGCCGTATTACAATTGTTCTGTTGTTAGCTTGTGATTTTCGCCTTCAAATCTTTGTTGAGATTTTTAATTCAGTAATAACTGTAATCATCGAGCAAGTGTCTAGTTTTAATAGGAACACATTTGTATTTTCATGGTCTCGTTCATACAAAGCCGTTTTTTTGGTAATGTGTCTTTGTAACGTTCATCAGACCTATGATTATTTAAATACAATCGATCATAAAACACTGGTCGAATTAAAGGTCAAGTGTTGATTTAACAAAAGTCGTGTTATTAGTACAAGCAAAACAGCTCACAAGCCTCCAGATAGTGCATTTTGTTAGTACTTAGCCAGATAAGTGAGTTAATAGAAGGCCAATACAATCACTCGTAGTCTCTTATAATTCAAAATAAGTTCAAAACCATAATTTCTTGTTTCAATATTTAAATTTCCAAAAATTTTTTAAAGTATGTAATCTCAATTTTAATTTATTACGGCTTGTCATATAGTTTGAGCTTTAATTTATGGAAGTAGACACTGAATACGTTAAATTTTGGTTGTTGTTTCATGTCCATAAATTAATTTTAATATTCGGGATATAATTTTACGGTTATCTGTATTTCTTTAATCTTGCGCTCTGTGTCGGGCAACTTTATAGTTTGTTTTACTAATAACGATATAGGGATTTGGGATAAATTCAAATTTTCAATTGTTTCAATATTAACTAATAAATTTGTTTTGAGTCGTTTCTTTATTTGTGATGAGTTATTTTTTGTTCAGGTTTTTGTTTTATTATGTAAGAGTATGGACAAATGTTTGACATTCTAAGTTTTACAGGTGATTGTTTATCGTAAAGCGGCAGGCATCTGCTAATATTTCATTACAAAGTATACAGGGACGCTCTGCAGCTATTCAAGTCAGCCAATATAATGGGAATTATTACATATTGCTAACATTAAATAAATTTTTATATTAACCTTTCAACTAATGTGTCGTGTTAGTATAGTCAATCCATTCATGAAAAAAAAAATTTAAAATTTCTTTTTTCATAGTCAAGCTTAACAGTCTTTTAATATAATCAAAGATTTAAACAAATGTTGTTTTTGAAATTTTTTTTTATTTTTTTTTATTATTATTTTAAAGGGAGTATCTTGGAACATCCTGAACGTAATATTGTCGCCTCCCACTTCAATGCCAGTCATTGTTGTGTATGGGTCTCGCCCCCAAAAAATTTAAACAAAAAATTTAAAAAGATTAATTTTCCCCTCCCGTTATATAAAAATTAATCATTACTAAAGTATTTAAACGCCACGATCTTATAGTATACAAATGCTATAGTTACCTGATTGCTTCGAAGGTCATGCAACAGTTTATTCCAACCAATTTAAAAAATTATTTTTATAAAGGGTTTTTAAAAAAAAGACAGAAAAAAAACGAATTAACAAATCTATTCAATTCCCATAGGTTAGTATTGGGCTTTTTAAGTTCAAGTTACTTCTTATTTTTCTTTTTTTTATTTATAACGTTTAAAAAGCCCCCAAAACAGTAACAAATCCATTTCTGGATATAAAAGGGAATTAGGAATAAAATACTCGTTCTCCTTATTTAGTTAAAAAACCTTTCCAAATTCCCCGTCAAAATTTATTCGTAATGTTTAATGTTTTACCAAAAATACCCTTAAAATGGCAGATTTAAAAACTTCCGTAAGGTTTTTTTTTTCCTTAAAAAAAATAAATAATGTACAAATTAAAAACGGAAATTTTTTTGAGTTTTTTTAATAAAAGATTGAGTTTTAAAACAAAAAAAAAAAAGAATGTACCTAACTATAGTTTTACTATTTTACAACAATTTTACAGTCATTCAAG
>NW_022980840.1:0-13042 GCF_902652985.1 Pecten maximus
GATTATTGTGATGATCTTGGAGAGGTTTAATCTTGCCGTCATTCACAGGTGTTGTAGAGTTGATCAGATGAAAATATTTTAATGATGCTGGAGGGATAGTGATAAAACTGAAGGTCTTTTGATTTAACTTTAAATTTTGACAGTTCTTGAATTATTTCATCAGTTGAATTTTTGGATGGTGAAATTGTTTTCCCAGATGGCAGACGCTCCAAGTATAATAAATCATTAATACCTGCTGCAATTTTAATTACGAGATCTTTGAAAGGTTCAAATGTTCGAATAATTGGAATGGATATTGCCTTTAGGTCCGCAATACATGCACTTGAATCAGCTATCAACACTCCTGCCAAATTCTTGTTCATCTAAATTAAACAATGAATTATAGAAATAAATATCAGTCTGTTGACCTGATGTAGTGAATGAACAAAATTAAATTGTAACCCCCCAAAAAACAAAGAAAACAAAACCTAATAAATGAAAGAAAATAATAATTGGCATAGGGGGTGGCGTCAACACAACACCTACCACAACCAGTACTAATAACACATTTATAAATTTGTTTACATGTTAATTAAAGGCAGAGCGCCTACAGAGCACCTAACCTGTGTGACACGTGTTACTGATCACTAATTAACCATTAAATAATTAGTCATCAAATTTGCTATCGGTGATGCGCCAACAGAACACCTCACCAGATTAACCGTTCATTAATTTGTTGTCCAAATGTCAAATCCTTTATCGGTAAAGCGCCAACAGAGCACCTAACCAAACCAAATTAACACTGATTGGCGAATGATTATGATCGGCCGGTATAAAAAATACATTTCATTTATACTTTCATAATAACACATTTTCCTCTAGTTTTTGACTCACGATAATTTGTTATGTATGTTTTATTAAGCCTGAAAACTGTCAAGAGCCCGAAATGTAAATATTTCATTAGGAGGTTTAAAGCAAAGGATATAGGAAACTCCAATATCCGATGCACGGAGAAGTTTGTTTTGTGATATTTATAGCTATGATTACAATTTTTCAATACCATAATTACTTGAAAAGCAAAGTAACATTTTAGACTTTGTGATATGTCTGAAATTTTACTTTCTGAATACATAGTTTGATGAATAATTGTATGTGTGCAATGCCATTTGATTAGAAACATGCATTTAGTATGAAATTACATGAACAGGAATACGAACAAAACTGAATGACAAAAACATATGTTAAGGTTGTTAAAGAGTTATTGATTATCATCGTAACTGACATAGTAGACGTTACTTTGGTACATACAAAACTTATAAAACTGACATTATAATACAGGTTTCATCGTTACAACAACAGCTGATGTAAGCGACGAAGTGCATGTTACTTTGTTTTTATCACCAGAAAGGCCCGAGTAATTTTCGGATTGTATGTAAACAAAATACGTGCGTACAAGCTTGCATGGTTTCATGATTAAACATGGCATCCAGTAGGATTACAAGTTCAATAGCCAGTGTCATTTGTAATTTTATTAATCCTCTTTTATTTATACTGAAACAGTATTATAATGATAATCAAGAAATTCAAGTATTTTTATTTATCTCACTTGGCGAGGCGACGCACTTGGAAGAGCGCGAAGCGTGAATATGGCGAGAGATACGGATTAGCCTTACTGTTGTTTGTGTTAAAAGACCATTTTCATTCCGAGTAAATATGAATTAAACTATAAACACACATGCGAATATATATATCTTTTAGCCCACCATCATCAGATGATGGGTTATTCAAATCGCCCTGCGTCCATGGTCCGTCCCTCCGTCCGTCCGTAAACAATTCTTGTTATCGCTATTTCTCAGAAAGTCATGACGGGATTTTTCTCAAATTTCATATGTAGGTTCCCCTTGGTGCCTAGTTATGCATATTACGTTTTGAGAACAATTGGAAAACAACATGGCCGACAGGTAGCCATCTTGGATTTTGACAATTAAAGTTTGATATCGTTATTACTCAGAAAGTGCTGAAGGGATTTTTCCTAAATTCCATATGTAGGTTCCCTTTGGTGCTTAGTTATGTATATTGCGTTTTGAGACCAATTGGAAAACAACATGGCCGACAGGCAGCCATCTTCGATTTTGACAATTGAAGTTTGTTATTATTTCTCAGAAAGTATAAAAGGGATCTTTCTCAAATTTCATATGTAGGTCCTCCTTGGTGCCTTGTTATGCATATTGCATTTTGAGATCAATCGGAAAACAACATGACCGAAAGGCAGCCTTCTTGGATTTTGAAAATCGAAGTTGGTTATCACTATTGTTCAGAAAGTGCAGAAGGGATCTTTCTCAAATTTCAAGTGTAGGTTTCCCTTGGTGCCTAGTTATCCATATTGCATTTTGAGACCAATCGGAAAACAACATGGCCGACAGGCAGCCATATCTTGGATTTTGACAATTGAAGTTTGTTATCGCTATTTCACAGAGAGTACTGAAAGTATCTTTCTTAAATTTCATATGTAGTTTGCCCTTTGTGCGTAGAAATGCATATTGCATTTTAGGACCAATCGGAAAACAACATGGCCGACAGGCAGCCATCTTAGATTTTGACAATTGAAGTTTGTTATCGCTATTTCTTGGAAAGTACTGAAGGGTTCTTTCTCAAATTTCATATATACAGTTGGGAGCAAACTAAACTTGGTAGTCTAGTGCACTTTAGTGCACTACAAAAGTTAACTCCAGTTAACATCGTAGTGCACATGAGTTAACATCGTAGTGCACTTGAGTTCACATCGTAGTGCACTGGAGTTAACATCGTAGTGCACTAGAGTTAACACTGTAGTGCACTGGAGTGAACATCGTAGTGCACTAGAGTCAATACATACAAAGTATTTAATATACAATGCATAATCTCTTGAACATATAAATGTTTCATTTTAACAAAATTTCAAATATATATATACAGGGACTAGTCCATGTATATTGTGTGTGTTCATGATGGTGTGTACATTTTACTTTTATTTCAGATATGTTTATTACATGTATATAAGTATAATACATACACAAAAAGTGACAAAATACAGGTATCATATTACATTAATTCCACCCATTAATTCCACCCATTACATCCACCCATTACATCCATGCATTTACACTAAATTAAGATTAATTATGATTAAGGAAGCATGGAAAATACCATTTTTAAAATTAAAATTAAATCGATCAACATCAAGCAATATTGATTCTGCCTTCATTGAAACATATATTGTACATGCAACATAAATGTTATAGTTTGTATACCGTCAGGTATATATAGTCTTTTCAGACCAGGTTAATCACACAAAATGGGATTATGATTGTTATTTTGTTGAAAGGAGTGAAAACACAGCCAAGGAATCTGGCAGAAGGAGTCCAGCTGTTCTGGGCATGGCCAAAGGGCATTAAGCTTAATTAAGGGTTTACCTGTACAGGTACTGTACTAGTCATGCATGGCTACCCCTCCCCTAAACACTCATGTAATTATATATAATCAGTCCCCAATCTAATTTTTATCTTCTGTACCTAATAAGTGTATAAATTAGTTTCCCCGTTAAAATTGTTGATTATTATTGAGAGTAAAAATACTGGTTTGCAAGTTTATATAATTTTATAATAAGGCTTTCGAGATAATATTATAAAGGTTTTTAAAATCCAACTGAGTTTACCTGTCGTTTTGATAAGTGTCACCAAGCTGTGTGTATTAGAGTATGGGTCAAATCCAAGTGTCAAAAATTATAGTTAAGTCATGCTAGACCAAATGTCTGCATCAACTAGATCTTAAAAATAATAGGTAAAACAAATATGTTTATAATTTTATTACTTTTTTCATTACTTATTACATTATTATATTGATAAGATTATAAACAAATGAATTTTTTTTTCAAATGTCTATAGGGAGGTTAATTACTTATCATTATTATTTTGCTAAAATGATTGATTACAAAATGTTGCATTTGACTGACCACTTTTACATGGAATTTACCTGGCGGTTACTCAGGTATGACCATACAAGACCAAGGTGTGAAAATTGATCTGTTGGTTAGACCTTACCTGTAATTATCCCATATTGTTCTACTCTCACACCTGTGGTCTCACCTGACCAAGAAAATACTTTGCCTGTATCGTAGTTCAGAATGTCGTACCTGGTAAACGCTGGGTGTCGTATATTGATCAATAAGAATACAAATTTATTAATACTTACATTTAAAATTGGATTATTCACTTTGACTTTCTTTTTTGGTGGGGGAGATGGGCACAACAAGGTACAACCGAGAAGCCACAGGGAGATTAATTTGTTCCTCAGTTTGAACTGTTTTCATAATTATGTAACGCGACTCAACTTAATACAGTTCTGTGAACAGTATGCAATAGTAAACAGTGCTTGGTCAATTGTTTCATATTTTGTATCTGCAGTAAACAAAATTGCTTTTGTTTTCACTGAATTTTCAGTTTCATTATTTAAATGACAATCAAAATGCAGTATTGCTAATTAGTATATGGATGAAATCTAAAATGATTTCTCATTTTATAACAAACATGGCTTTCAATGGAGACTACTTATATATATTTAATTAGGTACTACTTAATTAATTAATAATTTATATTTCATGAATATAACTATAATTATAGCATTGTATGTGAAGCTTTCAGGAAAATATATTTTGTATGCTTATTCAATATAAAACAAATAATTAACATAAGTTGAGGGGAAGCTACATACTTTTTACACACAATGAATTATATAATAGTGCCACTAAATCCTAATAAAATCTTAACTGCAAGAGACTGATACCAGTCCAGTGCTCTTGGGGCCCCTAGACCACTGCCATTCATACCTGTTACATATTAATTACCCTGTGTGGTGTGGGTCACACCTGATCAGGCGGTTTCCTCAATTAACTCCAAGGGGGTCCATTTATAGCAGGCATTATACCGAAACCTTATCTAACTATAGGTATCTTCTCATAATATGTAAGTTAATAATTGACAAGATGAATGTACCTATAGTCAGGTTTCATTAATACATCATTTACAAACATGAAATAAATATAAAATCAAACCATTAGAATGTCTGAAGATGGAACTTAAATATTTCATATTGTTTTAGCATAGTATTAAAAATACACATTTCCTGCATCTGGCCAGAGACCTATATACTAATATAGTATATAGGTCTCTGATCTGGCATGGATTGAATTCCTCTGGCCTTTATACGTTAAGACTGACATTTTGACAGAATATATTATATTTAAGTCTAAATAAGAAATATCTCTGTCAGCAAGTCTAAATTAGTACTGAGTCAGAAGGTTTAATTGTGCTACATACACGAACATGGGTAGCTATACCTTCAAAACTTGACTTGCACACATAATATACATTGACACATCAAATCATATAGCTCATAACAACATTTACCCAAGAACTGAAGTGCACATCATAGTGCACTGGAGTTAACATCGTAGTGCACTGGAGTTAACATTGTAGTGCACTGGAGTTAACATCGTAGTGCACTGGAGTTAACATCGTAGTGAATTCAAGTGCACTACGATGTTTAGTCTAGTGCACTACGTTGTTCACTACGTGTGCACTACGAAGTGCACTTGGTACCAAGTTTAGTTTGCTCCCAACTGTAGGTTCCTCTTGTTTGAAAAGTAATTGAGGGATGTTTCTCAATTTGCATAGATAAGAAAGAGGAAGAGAAAAATAGAGAAAAGATCAATCTGGCATGGAACCTATATAGATCATTCAATGGTGGTCGCCAAGATCCATCTGGGATCTCTTGTCTTAAAATATAGATAGATATAATTATAATAAATAAATTTATATAAAAAAAACCGCTGCCGGGAATTGAACTCCGGACTCAACTGTGGAGAACTTCGCCTCAACCTACAGAGCCAACTGGATCTTTATTCAATTGAATGATATTTTATAAATAAGAGGCTATTCAGTCTAACATTGACTAAACTTGGGATCTTATCTTTTCTCTTCTTTCTTGATAACTTTCTTCTTCCTAATGTCTCCCTTGACAATGCCCCATTTTTGGCCTTTAGTTGTTTGGGTTCTGTCCCCTGGCCGAGACATACCAGAGTCTTTAAAAATGGTAGTTGCTACTCCTGCTTAGCGCTCAGCATGTTTGGATCGGGACGACTGGTAGGCCCGTTGTCAGTATAATGTGACCGGGTGGGGTGTGCTGCTGGGTGTCTTCGGCAGTATGCTTCAGTGAGATAGCACTTTATATCGGCAAACGTTCCGGCCTATCACAAGGAGACTTCACACGAACATACCGCAGCCTCCCAAAACACACATACGTACTCACCACACTCATACATGTCGCACGCACGGGAGGCCGTCCTTAAATGACCTTAGATGTTAGAAATAGGACGTTAATCAAAATAAACCAAACCAAACCAAACCAAAGTCTAACATTAGCTTTCTTCTTTATATTATATATTCTTCTTTGTGCATAGTCGAGTAATTTTAGTTTTAATGTTGGTGGTTATAATGTAAAACTGCTTGTGAAATAAATTAACGAACTATAGCGTTTTAGGATTAATAACAACATTATATCAGTTTGAATCATTTTTGTTAATAATAAGACTGCATTTGAATCAGTAATATGATTTTGATAATGTGTGATTTAAAAAGATAACCTATTTATTCAGCTTGCATTCAATATTATCTTTGTTTCGTATTTAACCGTACATCTGCATTTTTTGTTTCGTTTTTAACTGCTTTCCGCATTTTGCATTTACCGCTACACAGACCAATCACATAAGTCATCTTGACCAGTAACGCCACCTGTCGCGTCATATCCGGGGTCAAAAGAAAATTAAACGGCTATGCCGAAAAGAAAATACATAACATGGTTTCAAACAAAAAATAACATAACTTAATGGGACTTAATAATTGACAATATTTTAGCATAAATGTCAGAACAGCTTTCTTGCATATTATTTTCTTTGGTGGATGAAAGTGAATGGTTTAAATATGTTGAATGGTATTTGAGGCAAATATATTTTAAAATTTACTTAATTCATTTATTAATGAAAAATTATTTGACCCTGTCCTAAGAACCATCTCAATAAAGAGCAGTCAGATTCTTTTATTTCCAAAATTTAAAGCACTTTAAAGTAGACCGACCCTTCTGTGACGTCACAGACATGAGTCCGGCGATCCGACGTCCGGCGATCCGGGCCCTTGATTATATTCACGAATAGTTACATCTGGTTTAATTTTCAAGTCAACTGGGAGATAAATGTTTAGTCCTACAACAGGATGCGGTCAAGAGGTAAAGGGAGTCAGTTTTGTAAAACTAAAAGACTAGGTAAGGTTGATGCTTTCAATGAAGTGAGAACATAAAGATGGCCGACTGAAAGCAAGGACAGCGCCGATGTATCACATAATTTGCCAATGTGTGACGACCATATAGACTCAGTTACAGTCTCGGCGGAGATAATTTATATCAAGGCAGGAAAAGGTTAGCACATCTCCAATTTATGGCAATGTAGTACAAGAGGACACTTCATGGTGCGCGGGCCGACGCATAGCGGAGTTGGGGACTTTGGCCGATGCTCTAAAAGCATGTGCACTTTGCGCCAACCAACACTCAATCTGTCATATTGTATAGGGGCTTGCGCACCTAACATGTGAGATATTGTTATTCAGAATGCGAGGTGGTCAGCAATATTCCAACCGCGGGTAGACACAGATCAGAAAAAGGAGGAAACGCATGGAATGTTAACACAAAACTTGCAGCATGGATGGTATAATAGATATAAACTCTCAAATGTCCAATGGACATAAAACATATAAAAGTAGGTTCTTTATATAATTCATATAATACGCATATATGATACTATATGATAGAAACGCATTATATATATATTTATATATTTATATGTTGGGCTGTCTTACCAGATAGTTGGGAACCATCAGTGGGGACTCATGCATCCTGGTCCATGTCATAGTTAGGAATGAACGTGCGAGGGATTGAGGTGTGTGAGCCGATGTGGCCGCGCATGCGCCTACGAGAATCATCAAGATGCATGCACAGACATAGGGGCTTAATGATATACATTCCACTCTCATTCAGATGACAATAACATGTACATGTACACGTGGACAGGCGAGGCCCTGATCATGCATTGGGAAACCAATGTATACACACTGTTTGCTATAAACACGTTTCTTGTGATCGGTGAACTTTTTGTTCTGGAGATTTCACTCCATTGGGGAGCTCTCTACCAGGTTCGAGCAGTTTTATAGATAGACGGACGGCGGATTGACAAGCACAAATTCGGGCAATTATCTTATAATCCAAATACGATTGATATATATATATATGTGATTAATGGAAAATACTCATGATCCTTTATCAGAAATATTTTTAGACATAAAATGTTCATTTTTTCATTAGAAATCAAACAATACATGTAACACACAAGCATTTTTATGCATATATATTTTATTCATCAGTAAATGCACCATGAGTATGACACCACATGTACATGTATGTAATTTATACATTTCTTCTTTAAACATTCTTGCTGAAGTTGTATTTTTGTACGTAAATATGTGATCATTAAAGGCTCAAGAACTTGATATCAAACTGATACAATAAAGTTAGGCCAAATAAAATCTTAATTGTTTCCCCTTTCCCAACCTATCCTTGTTTTTTTCTGCCGACCCTAAAACATTTTTTTATATATATATAAATATTTTAAGTTCTAAATCCTAAATCACAGATGATCTGTAAATAATTGCCCGTCAAAGTCACATCTTCTGGTCCAGATATTTGGACACTTGCCTGTTTTGGTACAGTAAAGAGATTTGAAGGCCCTACACCACCTGCTATAAATTATTACCCTGAGGTTTTGTGGCGAGGGGTGTCTGTACCACGTGTCCGTGGTATCTTAGGCAAAACTGTATGGAAGTGAGCTGCCAGTCTTCTGGGAGTCATTTGATATTGTCAATACATTTTGTGGACACCACTAAATTACTAGTAAAACACACTTGATACAACTGTCAAGGAATTAATTTGCTCACATATATGTAGGCTTAAGTAGTTGTAGTCTGAACATTGAATTTTATTTCATCAAAAGCGTTTTTCAGATGGAATTTAATGTAAGTTTTGAATCAACAAAGAGTTGTAAATGTTGATGCTATCTACGTAGTCGTTACTAAATCATAGATCAAGATATGGATTACCTTCAAATAAAAAATAAATGTTTTGGTCGGGAAAGGAAAAAAATAAATACATAGGTTGTTCCTTCCTACCATCGACATAATCAAATATCAGCTGATCAAGATATCAAAACATAAACATCAATAAACTAGGTCATTAAACAAACAAACAATAAAGACAAATTAATATTACATATTTAAACGTCGCCTGTCTCAAAACGTTAATGAACACGTATACCATCTACAGTAGGTCAGAGTATGTAGGCTTATATCAGAGTAGGCCTACTGGAAGCTTACGACTAATGAGTTTAGATTTGTTATCGAAAATAATTGAACGCTGGTATGGGTTGACGATGAATACTGATCCTGTAAAGCAAAAAAAATGGTCATAGTAGAACAGCTATAACCTCCAATGTCACCTTTGATATGAAAGAATATTAAAAATGCTGGTCCTGACGGGAAAATGTAATACAACTCACTTTGACTGCAGCTAAATCATTGAGTTGAATGTGTAAGCGTCGTGAAGTCCCCAGTGTTATTCCATCCGGAACTCCTCAGGGAATCATTTCAGAGACAACACCCGATGAGTTCAGGATGGTGTTATCATTGCGTCATAAAAACAGATGGTCTATTATAATGAAATACCCCTGTCGAGTGGGAAAATACTGAGAAGGTCGAAAAAGTAGGCCATTTTCAAAACAATTTTGTGTCCGTTCTGTAATATACATATAAAAAAAATAATCAGACCGTTTTCTTAAGGAAACATTTATCTATTTATATGTACATTATATATGTTTCTTGATTTTTTTGATTTTTTTTCATTTATTAATTTTTTTATAATTTTTTTTTTATTCTTCATTTTTAAAATGATTCAAAACCCTATCAAAATTGCATGTGCCTGTTTTACCGTCCTTAAATCGCTATTATATCCGGTAAAAACGGTGAATTCTCTCGTAACTTCATTTCGTTCCGTAAGGAACGATAACGAGTTATCGCCCCTTACTACACTCCAATCTTTACTTTTTTTATCACATTAAATATGTAGTTTTAATCGCTGAAATGGTTAGTTTTAACTATATCTTAACACGTAATGACAACGAATGAAAATGCCATACTTTGATACAGGGTGACGAACTGACAAAAGCTGCATCTAAGGGGTATACTGAAATAGTCAGACTACTCCTAGACAAAGGCGCCCAACCTGATAAGGTGAGTGTTTCAATGTAAGCAGTCTTGCAATAAGCCTAAGTAAACCTTTGAAGAAAATAAGTTACGTTACTACTAATATATATAATTTAGATCTCAATTATGTTAATGACTTCAAAATTACTGAGATTGTCTGACGAGCTTAGATTTTCGTTTATTACTTTATTGGTGTTTACCCATACCTGAATGCTCTTGACAATAACCTAACTGTGATATAATTTGGATCTTTAGGTCATCTGACTCGAAGAGTATATGAATGAGGCTGGTTTGAGCCACCTAAGAACGAGCATTTGAAAGATATACCATCTCAGAGAATGTAATACGATATTTTGAATAACCTCTCATCTATCGGAATATATGTGTAATGATTTTTGAACCGCATTCATGTATCTGTATTTTGTTGTGATTGAAGGGACCAACCAACCAATTGTTTTCCCATAGACTTTAGTGTTAACGTTTTGGAGTATTTCATTCAAATTCTTGAATTCAATATGACAATTATGGTTTATAACAAAAGTTTGGGTCTGATACAACACCCAATCAAAAAAGTTGGGTCCTTCAGCTCAAATTTTATCCAGGGTAGTCATTTTGAAAATGGGCGAATTTCGCAGTAAGAATTCTCAAAATCTTAAATGCTTACCTGTTAATTATTATTACTTCAACTTTTGGGAAAAAAACAATAGCAATTACGAAATTTATATCAGCATTACTTATTGGTACATATCTATTTTCTCGCTTCATAACATAATCAGTGGCTGCCAAACAATTTATCCTATTGGCTTGGTGATTCTTGCTATTAGAAATAAATCGGTGTTGATAAAATAAAACAACTCGATATAATAAATCTTTAAGATAGAAGCGAGAAAATGATATCTAAAGAGGAGTATTGGAAGCATACGCCATCACAAAAATATGTTATACGATTATTGAATTTCCCAATTATCCACCAAGTGAGTGTCTTCAACCATAAATCACAAGCATATTCATTTTTCATCCATGTTAACCAATTAAAACTTCGAGTATATTGTCGTTGGTTAATAGCCCAGTTTTATGGTAGACGTGTTTTCAAGATACCTGTATAGATATTGTGAAATTAAAACGAGTAATACACGTTCTTTAAAACGTTTCTAATACAAACTATATATCCAAACTTCAAAATTCATTGAACAAAATAACATTTAAGTAACATTTTTGATGACTTTGTAGTTGGTATTGTAGATAGTGTAAGTTTCTATCATCTTTGTCTACATAATCTTACAGGGACTGACATTTTGTCGTTAATACTAACGTTTTTTTTTTATCGCATCAAATTCTTAGTTTTAATTTTATCTGAACACATAATAACAACGAATGAAAATACCGTACTTTGATACAGGGTTACGCACTGACAGAAGCTGCAATTAAGGGCTATACAGAAATTGTCAAACTACTCCTAGACAAAGGCGCCCAACCTGACAAGGTGAGTGTTTCAAAGCAACAAGTCGTCATGTATTTTCCTCCTTGATTGTCTGGAAAAAGATATTAGTTATCAGAACAAAACTTATGTTTGAAATTTAGTAGTTATATATTGATAGGTCGTTCCCTAGGTGTCAACAATTATACCCTTAGTATCATTAACGAGTCCAAGAAGGACGAAGTACCAGTTTTATTTAGTTTAATTGATGTTGGCTATATCGTATATAACGTTTATTTTGAAATCTGCTAATATCTGGCGTGTCTTTTTTTAATCCTTTCAGATAAAGTCGACAAAAAATCATCGACAACATTATTTATACACAACGGATTGGCCAAAAATAAATAATGGTTAGATATGATTAGCCTGGAATATCTAGTCTGTAAATTCTGCAATTAGAAATCTTTATGTTCGGCAGACATAACAAATATTGAACAAAGTCTGTAAAAAATCGAGCGTTCGATTCATGTCCCATCAAAGAGACTTGTAATACGTTTTTTAAGTATCAACAAGTAACCATCCAAACCTTGCTCTGGTGATGAACCAGCAGGCATTACTTTGTGTATTGTCTAATACCTTAGATAATTAACATCATATTTTCTCATTCATTGTTAATCAATTAAATCGGGGAGATTATTGCTTTCAGTATAAACTGTTTTCGATACTATGACTTTTTATTGTATAAGCGGACTAATGTACTTTCGGCATGATATCGTGTGGTCATTCGTTCCCTCAGAGTTAATCATTTCCGCCCTTTATATTACTGATATGTCCTAGAAGACAAAACAGCTGTATGGTGCAGGCTTAATTTATTTTACCTCTACTTTACTTATTTTATTCAAAGATGCTCATATCTTATTTTTAGTGTACAATCCTTATTTAAAGATGTCTCTTCATTTTCGTATATCGTCATGAGAGTTTAATCCAAAAATAATCTATGAAAAAGAACGAGTTGGTGGTTAGCAGAGGATATATAGCTGGTAATTCCTAAACTTAATAATCTTCAGAACACAAAATAACTTGATATAGTGATTCATCCATATGAACTGAAGGAGGTGGATAGGCCTTCTCAAATAATGTAATCCGATATTTTCAATTATCCCTTATCTATCAGAATCAACGTGTAGTGATTTTTTCAATGGCATTTGTTTATGCTTATTGTTCAAAAAGTAGGTCCTAACACATTTATTTC
>NW_022980841.1:0-13080 GCF_902652985.1 Pecten maximus
GGATCAGAATCCATCGAAGATTCAACGTGTGGCAGGATGCCATTTACATATCGGCAATAACAACATTAAAACCACTGTTCAATACTTATATTTACATTGTCTTACCATTTCCGTCAACTTTGAAAAAAAACTGACCCAAAAAAAAATTCGCCTTTTTTTAATGTCTGAGGCACTGGATGTTATAGGCGTATGGTGGTACCTAGCTGTCTCTTAGCATTGTGTCAATGGGGAAATGCGGAGCAAATGTAAATATATACTTCTGTGGCAGAAAGATCTCATCGAGTGTTATAGTCGAGAAGGTGAGGGGAGGAGTGAACAATCCAATCAAGCATATCAAACTAGCACCCCATATTTCTAGCTTATGTAGACAACTTGAACATTTTTTAGTTACTTTGATTGTTATTGTTAAAATCTATGAAAGTTATAAATTACGCGTAAATGTTTATATATAGTATACCTGAGAAATAATTCGCCACTGTCCCTGCTATCAAAGAAATAGCTGCTATGGCGTGGAACATGATGCTAAACCGCTTCCGTCCTATTCTGAAAAACAACATCACAAGAAGATGATGTACACCGCCATCAAAATACACCAACACCTTATATTGACATGTAAATAAACTAATTTAAATTTCATCAATTTATCAGCGAAAACTGCAAATACCACGTCTCATTGACTGTTGGGAGGGTGAAGGGGCCGACCAACGTTCAAAAATGTATAAAATGGTTTTGTAAATATCACTAACCTATATGCGATATGATGCACACTAATAAAATTTCCGTAAAAAATATAAAGATTTTTTTTTGTGGAAACGGCTCTCAAATTGAATAAAAGAACTTTATAAATAACTTTAATTGTTTTTTTCACTGTCGTAATCGTAATTAAAAAATATTGACGGTTGTTTTCCCCAACCTATTATCATTGTACCGATAATGATTAACTACACATTTTTAACATACATTTCTCGGGTAATATTGAATGTAAAAGATAAATTCACACCTTTTTATTATTAAACATTACATAGTTATATCGAAACAGACGATGTGATTGAGAGGAAAACTTTACGTTTTAATTGTTACTAGTATTCTATTGTTTTATTCATGTGATAAAATGTATCCATAGATAAGCAATATGTAACATACCATTGTAATGATATATCCGGTATCATGACACTACATTCATTCGTATAATAATACTACATTTACATACACCACATTGACATAATACTACATTTACATACACCACATTGACATAATACTACATATATCATAATACTTTTTACATCATAATACTTCTTATATCACAATACTACACATATCACAATACTACATATATCACAATACTACATACATCACAATACTACATATATCACAATACTACATACATCACAACACTACATATATCACAATACTACATATATCACAATACTACATATATCACAATACTACATATATCACAATACTACACATATCACAATACTACATATATAACAATACTACATATATCACAATACTACATATATCACGATACTACATATATCACAATACTACATATATCACAATACTACATATATCACAATACTACATATATCACAATACTACATCACAATACTACATACAGCACAATACTACATATATCACAATACTACATACAGCACAATACTACACATATCATAATACTACATATATCACAATACTACATACATCACAATACTACATATATCACAATACTACATACATCACAATACTACATACATCACAATACTACATACATCACAATACTACATATATCACAATACTACATACAGCACAATACTACATATATCATAATACTACATACAGCACAATACTACATATATCACAATACTACATACAGCACAATACTCGATATATCACAATACTACATACATCACAATACTACACATATCACAATACTACATATATCACAATACTACATATACCATAATAATACATACAGCACAATACTACATATATCATAATACTACATACAGCACAATACTACATATATCACAATACTACATACAGCACAATACTACACATATCATAATACTACATACATCACAATACTACATCAAAATACTACATATATCATAAAACTACATATATCACAATACTACATATATCACAATACTACATATATCACAATACTACATATATCACAATACTACATACATCACAATACTACATACATCACAATACTACATATATCACAATACTACATACAGCACAATACTACATACATCACAATACAACATATATCATAATACTACATACATCACAATACTACATCAAAATACTACATATATCATAAAACTACATATATCACAATACTACATATATCACAATACTACATATATCACAATACTACATACATCACAATACAACATATATCACAATACTACATACAGCACAATACTACATATATCATAATACTGCATACAGCACAATACTACACATATCACAATACTACATATATCACAATACTACATATACCATAATAATACATATATAACAATACTACATCACAATACTACATATATCACAATACTACATATATCACAATACTACATACATCACAGTACTACATATATCACAATACTACATATATCACGATACTACACATAGCACGATACTACACATATCACAATACTACATATATCACAATACTACATATATCACGATACTACACATAGCACACTACTACAGATAGCACGATACTACATACATCACAATACTACATATATCACGATACTACATACATCTCAATACTACATATATCACAATACTACATACAGCACAATACTACATCTATCACAATACTACATACATCTCAATACTACATATAGCACAATACTACATACAGCACAATACTACATATATCATAATACTACATACAGCACAATACTACACATATCACGATACTACACATATCACAATACTACATATATCACAATACTACATATATCATAATACTACATACATCACGATACTACATACATCACAATACTACATACATCACAATACTACATATATCACAATACTACATCACGATACTACATCACAATACTACATATATCACAATACTACATATATCACAATACTACATATATCACAATACTACATATATCACGATACTACACATAGCACGATACTACACATAGCACAATACTACATATATCACAATACTACATATATCACAATACTACATATATCACGATACTACATATATCACAATACTACATATATCACGATACTACACATAGCACGATACTACACATATCACAATACTACATATATCACAATACTACATACAGCACAATACTACATCTATCACAATACTACATCACAATACTACATACAGCACAATACTACATATATCACAATACTACATACAGCACAATACTACACATATCATAATACTACATATATCACAATACTACATACATCACAATACTACATATATCACAATACTACATACATCACAATACTACATACATCACAATACTACATACATCACAATACTACATATATCACAATACTACATACAGCACAATACTACATATATCATAATACTACATACAGCACAATACTACATATATCACAATACTACATACAGCACAATACTCGATATATCACAATACTACATACATCACAATACTACACATATCACAATACTACATATATCACAATACTACATATACCATAATAATACATACAGCACAATACTACATATATCATAATACTACATACAGCACAATACTACATATATCACAATACTACATACAGCACAATACTACACATATCATAATACTACATACATCACAATACTACATCAAAATACTACATATATCATAAAACTACATATATCACAATACTACATATATCACAATACTACATATATCACAATACTACATATATCACAATACTACATACATCACAATACTACATACATCACAATACTACATATATCACAATACTACATACAGCACAATACTACATACATCACAATACAACATATATCATAATACTACATACATCACAATACTACATCAAAATACTACATATATCATAAAACTACATATATCACAATACTGCATATATCACAATACTACATATATCACAATACTACATACATCACAATACAACATATATCACAATACTACATACAGCACAATACTACATATATCATAATACTGCATACAGCACAATACTACACATATCACAATACTACATATATCACAATACTACATATACCATAATAATACATATATAACAATACTACATCACAATACTACATATATCACAATACTACATATATCACAATACTACATACATCACAGTACTACATATATCACAATACTACATATATCACGATACTACACATAGCACGATACTACACATATCACAATACTACATATATCACAATACTACATATATCACGATACTACACATAGCACAATACTACAGATAGCACGATACTACATACATCACAATACTACATATATCACGATACTACATACATCTCAATACTACATATATCACAATACTACATACAGCACAATACTACATCTATCACAATACTACATACATCTCAATACTACATATAGCACAATACTACATACAGCACAATACTACATATATCATAATACTACATACAGCACAATACTACACATATCACGATACTACACATATCACAATACTACATATATCACAATACTACATATATCATAATACTACATACATCACGATACTACATACATCACAATACTACATACATCACAATACTACATATATCACAATACTACATCACGATACTACATCACAATACTACATATATCACAATACTACATATATCACAATACTACATATATCACAATACTACATATATCACGATACTACACATAGCACGATACTACACATAGCACAATACTACATATATCACAATACTACATATATCACAATACTACATATATCACGATACTACATATATCACAATACTACATATATCACGATACTACACATAGCACGATACTACACATATCACAATACTACATATATCACAATACTACATATATCACAATACTACATATATCACAATACTACATATATCACAATACTACATATATCACAATACTACATACATCACAATACTACATATATCACAATAATACATATATCACAATACTACATCACAATACTACATCACAATACTACATACATCACGATACTACATATATCACAATACTACATATATCACAATACTACATATATCACGATACTACACATAGCACAATACTACACATAGCACAATACTACATATATCACAATACTACACATAGCACAATACTACATATATCACAATACTACATAATATCACATTACTACATATATCACAATACTACATACATATATATCACAATACTACATACATCACAATACTACATCACAATACTACACATATCACAATACTACATACATCACAATACTACAAATATCACAATACTACATACAGATGTATATCACAATACTACATACATAACAAAACAACAAAATCAATACCATACATATCTTAGTCTATATCAGTAGATCCATACCGATTCATCAGTGTAAATTCGAACAACACGACAGGATACTCGGCGATGGTTAGTAAAAAGAAGCTGAGATATCTGTTGACAGGCAGAGAAGCTGAAGACAGGATCAGTCCATAGTAAGTCAGGCTGTCCACCGTCCTGTAGGAGAGAAGTATACATAAACATATCGGACGGCAGGCTGTCCACCGTCCTATTGGACAGATGTGTACTATACAAATATTGACCTTTGTTGAGGTGTACATGAGACTATACAAACCCGGTGAAGTGTTTGTTCATCGAGGCTACAGGCCTATATATACAATATACGATATACAATCCCAAGGCTGCTGTTCAAATCATGTTGACTAAAGTTTTCAAAGTCGGGATGCAGACTGACCTTCGGCACTTACATATTGCTGGAATAGTTTTGTTCCACATGAAATATTTTCCCGGGTGTTTAACAAGTCTTTTTTATTCAAAAACATTTTGTAATTCCTCTTCGTTTATTGTAGGGGTATCTCGTCTGTCATATTGTAAACAGAGTAACACTGAACAATCGTTTGTTTCCTGGATTATGATTGGCTGTTGTCCATTGTAATATGACTTGAGTGTTTGCTTTATTCTCATTGGCCCACTTCATGTTTTCCTCTCCAGCACCTGTTTGTGAGTATACCTGTTCGTGCTAAAAATAACTCGACTGGGAAATTCCCTTCACATTGCCGACCGGTTCGTGCTATTTTTAGCACGAACAGGTCTGCAATCTTTGCTTCCCTGTTGTCCAATCGCGCAACGCGTTAGTTTTGACAACAGCCAATCAGAATGCTTGATACAAGCGATCGTTTGGAACCACTTTGTTTACAATATGGCAGACGGTCAACCCACAGAACGCTTTGCTACAATAAACGAAGAAGAAGTTAATGATCTATTGAAGAAAAAAGATGCAAAGAACACACGCAAGAACACTGCTGTCGCTGCGAAATTATTTAGGCAATATTTGGGTGCCAAAGGTCAGTCAACGGACTTCGAACATTATAGTAAATTAATAATTAATTGTTATTCATTTGTTTTATTTGGTCATATTACAAAGCAGTTATTGCATTTTGTTTTCGGTGTACACGAGACTATACGGACCTGGGAAGAGTTTGTTCGCCTCGGCCTTCGGCCTCGATGAACAAACTCTTGCCCAGGTCCGTATAGTCTCGTGTACACCGACAACAAAATGCAATAATTGTATAAAGTACCACATTGTGTGATTGGAGGCAAAGATTGCCGACCTGTTCGCGCTAAAAATAGCACGAACAGGTTCGCAATACCTGAGGAATTTCCCAACAGTTATTTTTAGCACGAACAGGTCTGCTCACTGAAAGGTCCGTGTGAGAAAAAACAGGAAACTGGCCAATGGAAATTAAGCAAACACTCCAGCCATATTGAAAATAAAATTGTCGGACGTCAGGCTGTCCACCGTCCTGTATTATAATTAGCATGTATTATTTGCTACCCATTCATTATTTTGCAATATAATTAGACAGTCCTTGTGTCCGTAAAGGAATGTGATTGTTAGTAAGATTAGAAGGGAATTTAAAAGTATGAAGTTTTGCTTTTTGGAATTTTGCTTTAATTTGATTAACATAAGTTGTTACTTATTGGTCAATATATATCATACTGAAACAGACATTTAGGTTATGGTAGGTTTGATACGTAAACAAGTCTTGGTCTTTTGATGGATCATATGTTTCTTTTTCTCTTTAAATAGAAACAATTAAAAATGTCTGATTTTGATATCATATGAATAATTGCTAAACCAGAGTAACATATTATACAGTATTATACGAAATGTCATCAGAAACCAAAGCTACGGATGTTATTGAAATTTCATCGATGTTCTTTTAAAAGTTCAGTTAGTCTTTAATAAAATAATAACTGTGAGGTATTAACAACCGAACATAAGATGGAACCTTTTGTGATATATTTCGAATATATATTCAATTTATACAATTTCCTTGGAGTACGAAATACGTACCAAACGATTATCATTATTGTTGTTACCATTGCTATTCGCCGTTTTTTAAACAACGTAAATATGGTGTATTTCGGTAATTTGTTCTTCGTTCTCTTGTCGTTGATTGGTTCCTCCGGCATCATGTTGGTTTTCTCATCGATATCATCGCCTTCTTTCGCATTCAATTCGACTGCTATAACCTTATCCACAATGTCCATAATTTGTTTTTCGTCGACATTATTCATCTTCGCAGCCTTTCGTAGGATCTTCTTTGCCTCTTCGGTTTTTCCATTTGCAAGAAGCCATCGGACGGATTCGTTGTATATCCTATAAGATATAATTTATATGTTATCATCCAATGAAACCTATTTTTTTTTCTCAAAAAATTACATACAAGCGGAAAAAAGAAACGAAAATTTATTTTCGATAGTTATTATTTGAAATTATTCTCTGATGATGTGTTTATGGTGTGGGTTTCTTGATTATTACATCAATCCTGAATACATTTCGATTATTTTTGTTGTCCTATCACAAACAGTGCTGTAGTGAATACCGTTAAAACAAGGGTATCCCACACCGTTTCCTGATCCAAATCAGTAGCGTGTGTGCCTACTTTCCTTAGCATTGACCCCATCAATGTGTGTATTGCCCTTTGAGGGATATTATTCCACTCCTGAATAAGGGCCTGCGTGAGTCGTGCGACATTATATGGGATGTTGACGCACTTCCTAACCCCCCTGTCTAGCTCGTCCCACAAATGTATGGTGACCATCCAAGAACTGGAACGTGTTTCGAGCCAGTCACGACAAACCTTAGCAGCATGGGGCCTCGCGTTGTCATGTTGCAGCATAAGGTTACGTTGATGGATAAGAGGAAGATATTTTGGTGCCAAGACCTGATCCCAATATCTTACTGCTGTAAGATTACCATTGATGACCACGAGAGGTGTTTTCATGGCTTGATATATTCCTGCCCATACCATAACAGACCCTCTTCTGAATATGTCTCTTTCCGTTACGCAAGTGTTAGAATATTACACCACGACGTCGATAGACACATTGTCGCCAATCTAACCTGTAACGCGTAAAGCCACACTCGTCAGTGAACAACACACGTCTCCAATGGGCCAAACGAAACCGATTAGATGCATGTGCAAACAGCCACTGTTTTCGAAGTTGGCGTCGCCTCTGCGTAAGTGGCGGACTAACATAGGGACGTCGTGGCCTTAAACTCCCGCAACCCATTTCCTAACCGTTCTTGGACACACTGGCCCACCATAAGTGTCGACAACTTGACATTCCGTCTCCATCTCCGTCTGAAATCAGTTACAGAGGTGCGAGAGGCGTATGCCTCCTAGGACGTCACCCAATCTCCCTGCGACTCTGAGACGCCTAACTAAATGGGATTTTCTCATATACTTAACAGGATTATCCGGCGGTTGCTAGGGAAAATATATATTGATCTCGCACTGGAGGTCACACTATATGACGCTGCTCACAGCGACATAAGTATAGATTACATACTTTCAGTAACTTAACGTAAAGTCATCACTTTACATTTAGTAACAAAGTCTTAAATGATGACGTCATCAATTTTGACGAACATTCCAAGGAGGATTGAAAATGGCGCAATGGAAAACTTTCATTTGCTTGCAAGTATATGAGTAAATAATCAAACATGGGTCAGTTCCGCAAACAACGATATCGCTATCCTCGTCGTAGAGTTTGCCGAGTGCTGGCCAGCTTGGTGCTGACTGGTCAAACCCTTATCTCATCCCCAAGGGGTGGGGGTGGGGGTGGGGGTTGCTGAACGATTCTATCAGTCTCATGTTACACCATATTGCTAGGCTACATGACGTTGATAATGCCCCCGCATTATCAGAGCAATGGCCCTACCCCTATCGACTTTACTCAACACGACATTTCGCTGCACAATCATTTCGAAAAGAAATGTTGTGTAACTGATCTGCACTGTTCCAATGTTCATTTTGTAATGATTTACCAGTACATATGGTGCAAGAGTACCTGGGATGCACGTTTTCTTGAAAAATCTGCTGAAAGCTTGCAGCGTCGAGCGGGGTCACGGTCGACTGAATTTTAACTGAAGAACATGTTCACATTGTACGAAGTTAGTTCAGTGTGAAATTCAATTCAATTTAGACACGTGTCTAAAGGTCATATTAGAAAAATCAAACTTGCGTTTCTTTTTATTATAGTTTATATATCCCAATTAAAATTAAATTAATGAAGATATAGAAAGGGATGAGCATTAACGCCTTAGATTATTCAACCTCGTGATAATTTTTGCATGTGATTTGTTCATTCTTGTTGAAAATAATTCGCACATTTGTCAGTTATACGAGCTATTTCCATTTCCGGTCTGTTAACTATAAATACCATGTCTAACGGTTTTTACCAATATCCAAAGATACTGAATGCAGAGGTGAGCGTGAGAACGAGGTACAGATAACGCCAGGAGACATCTTTGAGAAAGTAAGCTACAGGTGTCACCACGACCATGGATGAGGTCCATGTAGTCAACGAAGCAACTTCTACCATATATCGTACTTCCGCTGGAAATAGTTCCAGCATCATGGCAGGCATTACCATAGCGAGTCCCTGATAAACGGATAAACGACAGAGGAACGTTATGCAAGAACACAGAAGATAATGTTAAAAAGATAACTGTCATGTGTAAGCCATTAACTTGTATCAGATAGATATTTACCGAAAGCAAAAGGCTGGTTACATTTCCAGAAGTAGATGCAAATTTCTATAAATAAATTTTGGAAACTTATGCCTGATTCCATATGCATATTTGCAAACAATAAAGTAAACTTACCCAATGTCTATTGAAATGACCTCATAATGCTATGAGGTCAAATTTCCAACGTCTCAATGTTTGCATTTTATTTACATGTACCGAGCCATTGATGTGCAGATAAATAAATAAACAAGTGAATAAATAATTAGATAGAGAGTTGGATAAATTATAGAGAATTAAATAAATAAATAGAGAACTTAATAAATGTCTAATAAAACAGAGTATGGATGAAAAACATACTTGTTGGAAGATTCCAATGATAAACCTCATTATTGCGAATCCAGTAAAAGTTGGCAGGAAACATCCACCTAATCCTGCTACGAGTAAGGCGATATTAGAGCAGACAAGAATAGGTTTCCTCCCGAACCTATCCGAACACTGAGGCAAAATGGCGGCACCGACCATTTGGCCAACTATTAACAAGGTCTGTGATAGTTCTGCTCGCTCGGCCCCGCCACAGACCAGGTCATACTGTTTAAGAATATAATGATATTGATTATCAACAGGTGTGAAGTAGAAATCACTTATTGATTATTTCTCTGATGAAAATTTCTGTATGGGGCATTTTTCACATTGGATATTTCGTGATTATTAGAAAAATAACAAACGACATTATTATCTGCAAACATTGAATCACCAGGTATTCCCAAAGGATAATTGTCTTCTTACTAGACCCGCCAGGTGAATCTTGATTACACACCAGACATAACATCGCACAAGTAAACAGTAATTATCAAATAAACACATACGCTTGTTTTAGCTCCATTCTGAAAAAAAGCCCCAACAAACAATAAACAGAAAACGGCCTTTCTCTAACTTGTACATAGGCATTAATGTGTATAACCTCTGTAACGAACGTCCGGTCCTTCTCTAGACTATAGGTATATCCGGCTGGACATGGCGTCAAAGACAGAATCGTCGTATTGGTATCATTAAAGGCCAAGTCGACCCGACACTCGTGGTAGGATATATCAACACTTGTGTTACTGTATTGTCCGGTGTAAGGTAACACGTCAGTAGAAGACACATTTGCACACTGGTATGACGGACGGTATCCTAAAAAAAGCGCAAACAAGCTTTACAAAGATGTAACAAGTGTTACGATATGTGCTTAAACTAAGTTTTCATCAAGAATTGTGGTCGAAAGTATACATGAGTAATGAATTTTGATACTTCACATTGATATTATTACTTCTTTTCATTAGATTATAAGGATTATTACAAGTGATGAAATATCATATTGATGAAACTACATGCTAGCAAATGCATTATAAATTGTAATATCTGTCCACTCATTACAAAATATCAAACAGGATATACGGAAAATAATATCGCCATCTGAGAAATACTGACGATTAACCCGTCAATATTAATACGGTTAAAAACTATTTACCTGGTTGTTAGTTAAATTTAGCACGTAAATAAGGAGCAATGCAAATAAAAACTACAGATTTAAAACATAATCAAAAACTGTATATGTTGACTAATTTAAACACATAAAAACAATCATTTAGTTTTGGTAATATCTTAGTATTGTTTTATCTATGCGGATTTACCTATAAAAACAACAACAATGAGTTGTATAGCTTCCGGGAGTAAAGTAAGCAGGAGCAGACCGGCCTGAACCAGCTGATACTTTCCACGGATCCCCAACTTTCGCCAAACATCATCCAGGTCAACATGTTCTAACCATGGTCAAAACAGAAAAAAGGAAATAAACACAAAAGTATATATAAACACTAGGAAAACATACAAATCGGTAAAATGGCAACAGAATACATACTTCCATTGAGGCTCTTTGAAAAATACAAGAACAAGACCAAGGGGTCCGGTACGGTAAGGTTTAATGACAATTAAAATTGTAAAACAGATTCATCATTAGAAATATGTTTATATTCATAAAGATCTATACAGTTTCTTCCCTTTCATGAGGATTGTAGCTATAGCAAAATAAAATATTGGTCATTATGACAAATACGTGTATCAACATAGCATTGTTTGAAAATTAATACTACACTCAACTTTGAAATTCAGGATTTCACGGGATTCTATTTCATCATTGATGGAAGAAGTCTAAGGATGTTTCAGATAACAATTATCCGCGAAGATTCAAAAGCGTAATTATCAAATTTTCATGTCAATAGTGAAGGAAATCCAGTCACACCATTGATCATCACTCTGTCTAATGGAACAGTACGATTCTACGAGTGAATTCTTCAGTCTTACGTGATTACATGTTCCACAAATTCATTGTTATTTACAACATCATCTCTTACCTTCGTTTAAGGTCATAGTTGTTGTCCAGAAGCAAGTATAAGCAATATCCAATTACTTAGCAAGTACACATTCCCATAAAATGCTGATCGTCCATGACAAGGTATAAAGATATATGTAGGGTCCAGATACGTGTGTGTGAATCTAAGTTGAGAAAAGGCATATGACAAATAGTTCAATGTTCAATCTAAAACTATATCGTCAGTGATTTAATTTCGTTATAAAACAAGTTCTTTTTCTGTCTCTAGCTGTACTAAGTATGCAATATCCAATTCCTTGTGAGTCCAGATTCTCATAAAACGCAGATCGTCCATGACAATGCATAAACTTATAATATATATACATGGTCCACACACGTGTGTATGAATCTAAGTCGAGAATAGGCATATGACA
>NW_022980842.1:0-13027 GCF_902652985.1 Pecten maximus
GGGGGGGCAAGTCTAGTATTCCAGAAGAGCCGATATTGTAGAGAAAACTTGTTTACTGATATCACCAGTCACCTTTGAAAGACAAGTGAAGGATTCTAAGGCTCCAGAACCAGGCAATATGAGGGTTATACTTACACGTCTGCATGGTTTGGGAGTTGGAAATAAGAGCGAGACTTAGACCAGATAATTCCCCGATTTCCACGTCAATATTTAGACATATCGCCGATTCAATATTTATCATACGATAGGCACATACTACAATAATATTACAATAACATCACCTTAATCACGTGATAGTGGTTTGTGTTTGTGAATCGCGTTTATGTTTAGTCAACAACGCATACGTAACAATCTAAGTCAACACACGCATTTTTTATAAGTTTGTTTAAGTGCAAATAACGGCTCATATCACAATAATTAATTATTCTTTGTTTTCATGGTAAATAATGAAATGTGATTGGTCGAAAAATTCTTTTCCTTCTTCTATGAAAGAAATTCCGAGAATGGCGCGAAAAATGTGACGTCACAATACGACAATAGCTCTGTTCCGGGTTAGTGGAAACTCTTGTGTGGAGGAAGAAAACGGTCCCCATAGAAACAAAAATCTAGGCATGTAAACTTCCGGTTTGAGCCGACTTCCTTACCGTTTACACCGCTTTCAACTTTCGCGTTACAAAATATCGTCTCTAATGGATTTCGACGGATTCCACGTGCCGGATTTGAAGGGATATTTACAAGAGAGAGGTATTTCATGCAGTTTATATCGCAAGAACGATTTGGTTAGATTGTGTTCGCTAGCGAAGGAGTTAGACTTAGAGGTTGTTGCCTGTGATGATTATCATGATATGGACGTCTTGAGACGAACCGTCGACGGGATTGTGTTAGATGACGTCGGTCAGGTACAGTGGATATCAGATCTTACATCTATCCCTACCGTGGAGTATTGTGACATTCTGATTTATTTCATGAAAGTTTGTGGTTGGTCTGAAACAAGGTTGAAGAATTATAAAAGTGACAGTGGCTACAAGTTGTATCTTGATCATCACATCAGTGAAGTGTGTCTCGGTGCCATTCCAAACAGTGGGTCGTACATGTATGTGAAGGCCTCCTGTATTCCAGAGACTAGACAAAGTGCTACACCATATTCTACATGGCTCCTTATAAAGCAGGACGGACATGTGAAATCTGGTGGTTGTACATGTGTTGCGTAAGTACATTTTAAAAAGAGTCAAATAAGTGAGCATGTAACCAAAATTCAACGTCAACACAAGTGTAGTTCTTCTATGAGCAGAATATGTTGGGTACTAACCCGGTAGTTACATTTATATTGTAGCTCACAGCCATTACCGCAGTATAGTAATGGCAAAATAGTATAGTTGTTCAATTAAAACAAGGATTTGTGTATGATATACAAATAATTGATTAATATATGCAAGAACTTAAATACAAGAGGAAATTGATCAACATACATCAGTATGAACAATGTATTTATGTACCATTCTACGTTGATAGTTTTATTTCCAGTTAATTGAAATTAAATGTTTTTATATATTTGTTTTTTCAGTGATGATGGTACATGTAAGCATTGTGTGGCTTTGCTGTTTGCCATGTCAGCATTCTGCGAACGACATCAAGACAGGAGCACTGAGGTTGGTACAGATGTTGCTTGTGTGTGGGACAAACCCAAGAAAACAACTACACCGTTGGAGATTGAGGACATGGATATCCGTGTAAACAAGGTAACACCCAAGCCCAAGTCTGCTAGTGCTGAAAACTACAATCCCACAGTAAGGTCAGAGTGTTTGTCAAAAAGACAGGTGGAGAAAGAGATCTTCACTTTGTGTAAGGGGAGTAACAGTGTACTTTTACAAGCTTTGGATCCACCAAGTGATGATGATGACAGTTTAGATGATGAAACTTTCCCACCTACATTGCTGGAAATTGCAGAAACTCTGAAAGGTAATGGTGATGATGTAAATGCCTTAGCCTCAAAAGTTAATTCAGCACACTCTGGTGCAGAAACTGTGAACAGGATTGAAGAAATGACCAGGGGTCAAGCTGATAATCCTGATTGGTTCGCTTATAGGACAGGACGTGTGACAGCCTCCATATTTTCCTCAGTGATGCACTTTAGATTTAATGAAAACTATGATAACTATATTGTGAAGAAAATCATGTGTCCCCAACCACCAGCTATGTTCTCGAGGTCAAGTGGTCCAGATGTTCTCAAGTTTGGCAAGGATCATGAACCTATTGCACGGTCGTTGTACACAACACAGTATGCCACTAGCCACAAGACGTCATCAGTCAGAGAGTGTGGTTTGTTTATTGATGCTGAACATCCATTCATGGGTGCCTCACCCGATGGTGTTGTGTGCTGTAAGTGTTGTGGGAAAGGATTATTAGAGGTGAAATGTTCATATTCATTTAGAGATTCAACGCCTCAAACTGTATGTGATGATCCCCACTACCACTTGTACAGTGATGATGCAAATATCATCCATTTGAAAACTGATTCCCCTTGGTACATTCAGATTCAGGGACAGATGGGAGTGTGTAAGATCAACTGGTGTGACTTTGTATTTTACACAAAGAAAGGGTTTTCTGTGGAAAGGATCTATTTTGACCCAGCTGTTTATGAACAAATCATTGAAAAATCTGAAAGATTTTGGAACAAGTATGTTGCAAGGGCATTGTTGCAATAGTGATTAAAAACTAGTAAGAAAGTGACTAAGATCCATAATGAGAGGGAAATGTACATGTAGGATATTATTTGCTACTGATCAATGTCTTAGAAAATTTATATTGATATCTTAATGTTACTTGCAGTAACCTACATCAAAATTATCTGGTCATGGTATTCACATTGTGTTTAATGAAATTTATCTAAATGGATCAAAAGCTTATTAAAGCATGTACTTGTATAATGCTGTGCAGCAGAATGAAGCAAACAAAATGACTAGAAAAATTCATTTTAAATATTCACATCATATTTTACTGTTCATCTTCAAATCATAAATTGCAATTATAAGTTGTTGATTCAAAACCATCCAATCAATAAATTGCTTCTTGCCATGTCAATTTTGAAGTATTTTTATAGCTTGATATCCATAAAACATCTAAAAGTTTTAATACTGGCTTAATCTGCTCATAATATTGGTTTCAGCAGAATGTTTTCTTGTCTAAGATTAAATGTCCAGATATATAAATCATAAAATTCAAGTAACAAAAATGTCAATTTGTATTATAAATGATGACACCTGTATAATACAATGAATTATATGTAGTTGCTAAATTAAATGGTGTAATATGAAATTGATGCAGTAGTAGTTCTGGTACAGACTGACTGATGGTAAACTTGTTATACTCATTTTTTCACTAAAGGTCGCTGCAGATTACAAAGGAAAGAACACACTTTCAACATCTGGTTGGCAACTGGCTTACAACTTAAGGGCATAGTGTTTGACAAACTGTGAAAATTTTTCAGTCGTTCAATCGCTCTCTCCACATGAATTCGAAGTTTGGCTATATTTCGTGTTTTCTTAATTTCACTAGCATTGAGACGTTTGCCTTTACCCCAAGAACATTTTCGAGTAAAAGGTGGGATATTCAAAGTAGCATGATGTTCCAATAATAAATCCCTTATCAAAAAACCCCTGTCTGCCATAACTTCATCTCCAGGTTTGATGTTATCTAAAAATCCACTTTCTCTTGTTATGTATTTGTCAGATGTGTTACCACTCCATAGATTTGACACAAAATTAATACAGCCAGATGGAGTAATGCTGATCAGAGCTTTGAAAGTGTTCCTTTGTTTGTAAGAACTATATGTTAAGCTTTGTGCTGATGGTGATCTTGGTTTTTCAATAAAAAATTCTGTACAATCAATGATACATGTTGTCTTTGGAAAAAGTAATTTGAAACATCTTGGCATAAACTTTTTCACTTGTTTATATGAAGGCCACTTCAATAATGGAGTGAAAATGACAAACATAAAGTTAATCCAAGTGATGTATGTTTGGGAGACTCTGCTTTTCGAGATTCCAAAAATATCAGCTAAAAAAAAGGTCAGCAATGCCAGACGGAGCTTTACTAAAGTCAAAATGAACTCCTCAAACCGAGAAAGCTTCCTTTTTGGGCCACTCTTTTGCTTCTGGGGATTCTCTTGGTAGCTGGGCATCTCTTTAGTAGCTCCTTGACCACACCAGTACTTCAGAGTTGGAGAAGATCTATTTAGTATTCCTATATCACATACAAAATCACAACTTAGAAGATATAAAAAATAAAATCAAATGATAATCAAACCCTCCAGACCAACAATATAATACTAAGTTGTTTAATAACTCATACATTGTTGGAAGTTTCTGTGAGATTCAATCATTCCTTTGAATGCTACGCATAGTATCACTAGTATTTGCTCCTTTAAATGGTGTGAAACTGAATTTCTTTTAACCTTGACACCAGACTTAGATGCTTTGATGGATACATGTCTTGTTAAGGCCTAGATTAGACATAAGAATATTAATGCTTGAATATATTATGATGTCTTGGTCAGCAGAAACTCATGCTTAGTAAAACTAATGCATTGATGAGTATACAAAGTAGTTTGTAAGAATGTATTAAGTTCACTATTTTTTTTAATATACATGCAACTATTTCATAAATATACTTAAAATAAGGATCCAATGACTAGCATACAATGCTATTTACCCATATATTAATTATCAAAATATCCATGTGCATTATGGGGATCAGTGTAATTTAAGTTACAATTTCAATATTTACAAGATTGACTGAATAAATACAAATTAATTTACTAACCAAACAGTCCAAAAAGCAAATCCTTTGATGGTATGCCTGTATATTGCATTACACTTTCATCTGTTCTGGTCACCTTATCAACAAATAAATCCCTCAAAAGGGTATCCTTATTTGCCAATTTCTGTTCCAGGTCTTCAAGTTTCTGTGAAGTGTCTTGTATGTCGAACATTGACAAGTCTGTTTGGACAGCAGCATCTCTGGATGTGTGACTGTCTGATATAAGTGTTTGTCTCACCGAGTAGCGGTGGTCATCTGATATATCTACAATAATACAAAATAAATGCCCTTTATAATGACATATAATAACACTTTAATAAATAATGATGAAATATGATATAAATGAAGTCATTAACACAAATAATGATGAAATATGATATAAATGAAGTCATTAACACTGAGTACATAAATTGTTTATATAAACATGACACATCTGAACATTTTTGAAAAAAATATTAAGAACTAGGTGGGGATATCTTGAATCTTGGGTGCAATGGCCTTGCCAGTAAAAATATGTATGAGGTTTACATGGCCATGTTGCTGGTTTTAACCATACTGAAATTATAACAGAACCCACTATAATAACTAACCTTTAGATATGAAGCATGAATGATCATCAGATAAATCCACTGCATCTGTTTCTACCTCAACAGTACAGACAAATGGAGGAGAAAACACTGTATCAATTTCACTTGGACAGTCAATTTCTTCATAGGATGGATCAGATTCTAGTTCCTTTGAAAATAAACAAATGGATTTTTAATTATTATTTTTGTTAATATGGCAAGTAGTTTTTTATTACTTTTAACTGATAGTAACTAGATAGATCAATAGTTGTATCATATTTCCATTCACTGAATGCTTTGAATTGAAGTCAACAAGCCATATAAAGTAACAACAAGTAAATGGTACTTCAGAAAAAAGTTTTGCAGTGAATTACGTGTATATGCTGTAAGAGTATCATTATTACTTCTTCTTGCACAAGATAGTGATGTACATTCTGATTCTGATAAACATGTATGCAGTGTACATGTATGGCAGATGTAAACTATATATTAATTTATTTGTATCTACAATGTAAAGCAATGGGAGTTACAAAATTGTAAATACTAACCTCTGCAGCCTGTCGTTTTGTAATGGAAGAAGTATTCCTCTCTGATTTGGGTCTTCCATAATTGTTTCTACCAAAGAGTGTAGGGACTGGATGGTCATCAGTTGGTTTACCGTCAATGAAATGGAGCGAGCAAACACGGTGGTGTTGTTTTGCTTCATAGTCCTTTCTCATGATTTGGTCAAGCCATCGTTTTCGCAGTTTGGGCTTCTTTTCACCGCTCGGAAAGGGGAAAAACTGAACATTTTGCATAAAACCATATCTACCTATTTTCCTTCCGTCTGAATTACATTCGGGTACAGCGCACCAATGCTTGTTCGACGGCATACTATATGTAGCAGACGATATTCTGTACGTTGCTACAGACGCCGGAAGTAGGCATGCCTAGATTTTTAATGAAATCACGTGACTTCCGGCGTGCTTAAAGTCGGAACCGATTAGATCCGGACGCAACCCGGAACAGAGCTATTGACGTTGCGTATTGATTTGAGAAAAATAATCCTATTTAAAACCAGTAAAAGTGTACATAAAACATGTCTTGAATTAGAAAATAATTTTCAAAAATTAATTATAAGCGTTGATGTCAATTATCTTTTAGTTTCATCGGGACATGAAACTTTAAATAAAATGACATCAATGCTTAAATAATTCAATTAAACATAAATTCAGGATTTTTACATGAGCATGTGTGATTGCATTCCTTTGAAGACATTCCATGGTGCCTTCTGTGACGCGACTGTAAATCAAAACATCAACAATGTTATAAAGAATACACATTTTATCATTTACATCCGTCAACAACAAGACTGGGTTACACGAGATTTGAAAATGAAGCGAATACAAAACAAATACGATTGTGATCTACTGAGAGAGAAGTTCTGACAATAACTAGAAGCACGTTGACCTCTCACGTGACACGTGACCGGAGATATTTCGCCTATAATCCCGACAGACAGATGACGAAAAAGAACAGAAGTATGTCACAGGTATGTATATTGTATGCGTAGCTTCAATATAACTCCGTAACTGGTTTTCGATTACTTCAACAGAATTCTCGATGGCACAGGTCATTATCCAGGTCGTATCCATTGCTTCCGATAACATTAACATTGTATTCAGATATACCCATCATATTTACATTGTATTCATAGATACCCATTGCATTACATTTCATTCAATGATACCCATCCCATTAACATTGTATTCAATGATACCCATCATATTACATTGTATTCAGTGATACCCATAACAGCTACGTTTTCTCCACTGACAAATCAAAGGAAAGCTAATTCATCCGGGTCATACATTGTGCACTCTGAGTAAAAGTATGCATTGTTGTCATAATCTATTGATTTGAACATTAATCTTCCGAAGAAAGTAGAGTCTGTACATTCATAAACTGTTGATATAAAGGTTGCCATGCCGACCCTGACTGGCGGCGACAGTTATGATATAAAACCGAATCATCATTAAATCACTTGGTTACCAGCCGCTGGTGTTTTACAGCAAATCACTTGCATGATTTCTGGCCACATAGTCTATGTCTTATCAATTCGTGCCCATCTTCAATTGACACGTCATGCAAACACCGCCACCACTAAGACTAGATCAATTATCTCATAGCTCAAATACACGTCTTTAAATCCGACGTCATTCAGTGTTTAGATAGCACGTGTCTCTCTTTGACACCGATACATCATTTCATTGATTTATATTATACTTATTTACGGTTGTTTAAATGCCTGTTACTTTAGTTCTTAATGACACCTTATAACCTATGGGTGCTACTTTTACCCTTATTGCGTGAATTTCATTACCAATATGTGCTACCATATTCCTTTTTGCGTGAAATATTATTACCTAGGCGTTGCCTTATTGCCTTCGATGCATGGTACATTATGTTAAATTTATCTATCTTATAAACAGTATCAATTTTTAAAACTCTTGCGGGCCCGGATGGAAGAGCGATGGGTCTTAATGTGAGAGGAAACCGGAGTATTCCGAGAAAACCCACGTGGTCGGTCAGGTGACCCAATACCTTTTTCATGTTCGATCGGGAAATCGAACTCGAGCCATTTGGATCAGACAGCCTATGGATATTGAGGGGCAAGATTCGATCGCTTGGTATTAAGAAAAAAATAATCTTGGATGGTTTGAGGAGCAACGTTTGATGGAGAGTGTGATCGAAATATGCTTGGGAGAAAAGGATACTTTGGAGCAGAGGGTGATCGAAGAATGCTTGGGAGCAGAGGGTCATCGAAGGATGCTTGAGAGCAGAGAGTGATCGAAGGATGCTTGGGAGCAGAGAGTGATCGAAGGATGCTAGGGAGCAGAGAGTGATCGAAGGATGCTTCAGAGCAGAGGGTGATCGAAGGTGCCTTGGACCAGCCTGGTTATGGAGCGGAGTGTGATTGGAGGATGCCTGGGAGTAGATTGTGAGTGTAAGATACCTGAGAGCAGAGTCTGAGCGGCGTAGGAAACCTTCTTAAGTCCGCCAAAGATTCAGACTCAAATAAGACACAAGTAAGATGAAAAGTTTTAAGTGTTAATTCTGTGATTTCCGGTATTTGTAGGTCAGGATATATCCGACAGATGTCTCAGTAGTACTAACACCAAACGATATTGATTCGTCTGACCAGACATCTGTTTTTCATTAGAGAGCAAACCAATTGGCCTGATTCGGACATAGCCAGTCATTTACGATGGTCAGTATTCAGCCGTTGCCTGACTGTTTACCCTGTTGTCTGCCATTGATTCCCAGTATCACTCAAATTAGATCGTGGTGGGGCCGCCAAAGATCCATGGTGGTGCAATTCCAAGTCTCTGTAGAAACTGTATTAGCCAGCTTCCCCAGGGTGTTGAGACTATTACAAGACAACCTCAGTGTTTTGATTATGTAAATATTTATATCCGGCCTTAGTCTCTGTATATACCGGATAATGATCTTGATATGAATGTTAGCCTCGCTTCCAAACAATAATCCTTGATTTTCAGAAGGCATGAAATTTTCCTTAAAACGGGCACAACCCTTATCTTGTATACACTTTCTAAATATCAAGTTCCTGTTATTTTTTTAGACTCCATATATAGCAAGGTCATAATTAATTCTAACGTTTCATTGGCTCCCTATGAATCAGATCATGACCATAACTTTCTATTGGCTTCCTATATTCATGTACCAAAGTAATATTCCCTAACATTTAACAGACGACCTATATACCAAGGTTATGGCCCTAACATTTCATTTAGAACAATACACCATCAGTTAAAAAATGGATTTCATGTTGACAATATCTTTGTTAAGCTAAGTTGATCTTTCATTTGACTTTTAGCATGCAATCTAGTCATGGCCATAAAATGTGCTCCTCTCGCGTCCGTTTTTTTTTTTTTTTTTTTTTAAGAACTAGACATCAAGGACCCTTCTATATAATCCGGCTATACCTCTATTTTTACTTAAAAATCAACCCACAGGGACAGCTTTCCGAAAGGCAGCACCATAAGGGTGAGATTTTAATTTCCATATAGTAAATTTCCCATTTTTGAATAGTAACATTCCTTCTTCCCCAACCTACGATATTGTATGTTGAGTTAATTCCATATCCAAGTGCTTGTTCCATTATCACAATATCTATGACAGATGGACGTCGACTGCATATAGTAAATTTCCCATTTTTGAATAGTAACATTCCTTCTTCCCCAACCTACGATATTGTATGTTGAGTTAATTCCATATTCAAGTGCTTCTTCCATTATCACAATATCTATGACAGATGGACGTCGATTGCTAACGGAATATCATAGGAAGATTTATAGTCGATGATCTTTTTAGAACGTATTCTATTTCGTTGTGCGATATTAAGATAAGTCATGTTCGGGCTCGTTGATGTACCTGGTCATATTCTCCTTTTCCATTTTTTTCTGTAATAATCAATATTTTGTTGATTTGGTTCCCTCGTTTTATTGATTTTAAGGTAGGATTACGGTTTTGTCTACATGTCGGTATTTCTTAATATTGCTATCTGTGTGTACAACCTTCAGCCGTGTTGTTCGACAATAACATCATCTTACACGAATTATTGTTGTATAATGAAAATAATCTAGTAGGTTATCCAGAGACTAGCCACACCATCAGTGAAGTCTTATAGTCATTTTCGATTACAATATATATATATTGTTTACCATTGTGTACACGTAAATAACTTCGTCAACATTTATTTATTTATATATTTATCTATTTGCTTATTTACATTTATCTTATTGCATTTTGTATTTATTTTATTTATCTGGGTATGTATCTATTCATTCATTTTGGAAAATCATTATTCGAACAAAGTAATGAATACTGAAAATATATCAAAACCATCCCGTAATTTGGGAAAATCTGTATGTATGAAGAACACGTAGATGATCAACTTCTACTGATCACGATACTGATTAAACGGGAGGTGTTCATAATTCGACAGATGGTTGGAAACTGACGAAGGCATTGATTGATTGGTTGATTAATTTTAAATTGCTCGAGTTGTTTACATCCGTTTCACTACAGAATAACTCAATCATCCAGTAAGCGAAGTACCGATATCCATTATATAATACACATTATACGCCTTTGGAGGGGGTCAGTGACGGTTAGGTAACTAACCAAACACAAAACCTAAAATGGCCGTTACTTCCTGCTATTGTGACAATCGGAGGCCGAAACTTCTCACAAAACCCCGGATGTGATAGGCGTAGTAATATAAGAATAAGTCATGCGTTTTGTTCGCCAGAAAATGATTAACTTCTAATTGGCGCAGAGGTAAAAAATACAGTTGATATAGTGTATGAATCGTAATAGATTTAAAAACAATTTCAAACATTAAGTTTTCTATATGATATTAACGATACCCTGTCAGTAGTACACTGACTTCAAAAAACGTAATGTTGTTTTGAAAGATAGTTCCCTAGTTACAAAATGGAAGCTTCCCCATCATGTCCGAGGTCATTTGGTAGGAGTCACCTTCGTGGAGCTCTAGGAGTAGGGATTGAGCTAATTCTCAAAGGAAGTAGACGCCACAATGTCGCCACGCTCACAGTAACTATAGATTTGTTGTGCTTGCCACAGCATAGAATGAAATGTCCATCCGCTGTTTTTGATGTTGTGAGGAACCACAAGAATACATTTTAGATGACATATTATGATACTGTTTACTGTATATTGAGATAACCACGAAAATGTGTACCACAAAGTACCTGAATAGCTTACATCAACGGAAGAAAATACCAAAGAATATTTCAGAGTTTCAAATTAATTCTGTGAAAAGGCGATCAATGGCCACATATATCAATACCGAAGTGCAGTAAGATTTACATGAAAATGTGAAAATAGAATGAAATTTGAAAATAATCCAAATTGTGGAAATACATGTAAAGTGAAATGTAAAACTACAGAAATGAGAGTTATGCATTTTGAATTTGATGCAATGCAAACAGACGATTGAGCTGTATAAAGGTGTCATGTCACTATCACCGTTGTTTATGTGACTGTCTTCATATCACAAGTCCAAACTTTTCAAAAGAGATGCATAGAAAAACTAGAAAATAAACGACAGTAAACTGGCTCATCTTGCTCGTGATCATCATATCAAATACCAACAAACTCATCTGAAATGACGCGTTGCCAGCCCTGACGGAAGGGCGTAAGAATCAACTGCAACCCTAATCACATGATAGCAAGAGGCGACTAAATTTGGGATCTTATTTTTTTCTCGTCTCTTTAAACAACGTTCTTCCTCGCAGCATTTTGATTTCTGATTTTGGGCCGCGGTGGTCGAGTGGTTAAGGTGTCCCGACACTTTAACTAGCCCTCCAACTCTGGGTTGCGAGTTTGAAACCTACGTGGGGCAGTTGCCAGGTACTGACCGTAGGTCGGTGTTTTTTCTCCGGGTACTCCGGCTTTCATCCACCTTCTAAACCTGGCACGTCCTTAAATGACCTTGGCTGTTAATAGGACGTTAAACAAAACAAAACAAACCAAACCAAGCATTTTCAAAGTATGAAGGCTGGTTGGCCCGTTGTCAATATGATATGACCGGGTGGGGTGTCCTTCGGGATGTATTCGGTAGTATACTTCAGTGAGGTAACACTATAAAGTCAACATCAGTTCCGAACTATCACAAAGAGACTAAAACGAACATGCCCCAGCCTCCCGAAACACACGCACACTCACGCGCAAGCATCTCGCACACAGGGGAAGCCGTCCTTAAATGACCTGATAGGACATTAAGCAATGAAAAACCAAACCAAACTGTGATTTTTTTTCTTGAAAACTCTCTGAAATGTTGACCAAATTGACGAATAGGCAAATAATACAAAATTTAACTATTGAATTTTGTGAACGAAAATATGGGAAAATGTTTTCCTTTCTTAATTGGCTTGACAGGAGACCACCGAGAACAACACATCGAGTTGTAGGCCTTTAGATACTCCCTTGTCTTTTCCATAACGAGGTGTACTTTCTATATCTAATCCGTATAAATCACGTCGTCTGTTTGGAATCTCCAGAAACGTCTGTGTCTTCGTCCTTAGCAATCCAGCATACTAATCCGAGTTTCCATGATGTGATTTTCCTCAAATCCACGAGTCCGGATGTACTGTAAACGCTTTTAGACATTTCAGATAATTACACTAGTTGTAAGTTACGCTTAACCTTAATTCGCCACAGCTCTCTGTACTTCTCGTTCCAAGGAGTCATTGTTTCCCCGCTAGAAAATATAAGCAACTCTCTGCTCCGGCTTGCCGAATCGGAAACATAATTAGAAAATTTAAGGTAATATTGCTGGAACTGAAGTGCTCGACTGCTGCTGGACGGAATATCCTGTCATTATGTGATTAGCTACTTACTGTGTACATAAAACTCTATTAAATCTGGTAAGTATGCATAAGTCACTGTGGCTGAACTTCATGAAATGCAATAAAGATAGAAATTGCCTAGTGCTTTCCAGAGAAATTATCAATCCGAGAGTCAAGTCAAGTACACTAGACATTGTTGTGTGGCTTAGAATCACAACATTGAAAAAAATGAGAGAGAAAGAAAAGAGACTTATGCGGTACCTGCAG